>NC_135816.1:74490155-74628933 GCF_964213995.1 Mustelus asterias | reverse complement strand
TTGAAACGTGGAAAAGGAAAGTTTTCAATGCGGGGGGGAGAGTTTAGGAAAGTTTGTTTTGAAAGCTGGCGAGAGGGGGAAGGAAAGGTTGGCTGCAGACGAAAAGAAGAACTGAAAGTTTTCAAGCCAAATTGTTCACTGAAATAAAGTAAACAGCGGAGTAATTGGGGGGAGGGGGTGTTTTTGCAACCCGAAGACTGGAGAGAGAAATTAGCAAAAAGTGAAGGTGCCAATGGCGACTAAGGTGAAACAAGATTTGGGTAAGCAGAAATTCTGCAGAATTTAAAAACGGGGGGGGGCATTTAATGAATTAAGAGGGAGTGAGAGGAAAGCTGCCAGTCCATTGAGTTCGTACTTTGGGCATTGAACGGCCTCAGTGTTTACAGTTAATGTAATATAAAAGTCTTCTGTTTTTCTTAAAGTAACAGCGCGCCTCCCTTGTTGCGCCTCGGTTATGTTGTGTTGAACAGATTTTGAAAGTTGGCATGGGGGCAAGGCTTTGAGTAGTTGGGCAGAAACGTGTTTCTTCAAGTTCCTGCAATGACCCTGTTCCTCTTTACTTACGCTTGTGTAAAGTCAGCGATGTTCAACAGCTCTGCCAATGTTTGGGCTGTGATCACTTTAAGACGTGATATTTCGTCCAGTCAGCTTAAAAAGGCAGGTTAAACTGATTCACTCAGCTGAAGATGAGAGAGAATTCTTGAAGAAGTTAATGCTTTTCACTTGAGACATGTCACATCTGAATGTCTCAGTGCTGGCAAGTAGAAAGAGATGCACAGTGAGTGGTTGATATCTTGTTAATATCTATTTATCTATTGCACTCAATCACCCCTGACTAGTATCAACTGAGTAAGAAGTTTAACAACACCAGGTTAAAGTCCAACAGGTTTATTTGGTAGCAAAAGCCACACAAGCTTTCGGAGCCCCAAGCCCCTTCTTCAGGTGTTGTTAAACTTCTTACTGTGTTTACCCCAGTCCAACGCCGCATCTCCACATCATAGTATCAACTGACACATAGTTAGATAGGGAGAGATGGATGATGTAAGGTGCATGAGGCCTCATAAGGAGCAGAAATAACCGTATAGATCTTTGGTGCAGAATATGTTTTTGTGCTGCATTAGGATATTTGAAGGAATTGTGAACCCCAGTGATTGATTATGTGAATGGGGCAGTTTTCAGCCATCAGTGAAGTTTTTTTTCAATTAATTGCTGTCTGTGTGGAGTTTGCACGTTCTCCTTGTGTCTGTTTGGGTTTCCACCGTGTGCTCCGGTTTCCCCTCTCAGTCCCAAGATGTGTAGGTTAGGAGGATTAATGGTGTAAATATGCAGGGTTCCCACAGTACGGCAGGGGGATGGGCCTGGGTAAGCTCTGTCGGAGTCGGTGCAGACTTGATGGGCTGAATGGCCTCCTTCTGCACTGTCAGAATTCCTATGAATCATAGAATCCTATCATAGATGATTTCACACTCTGAGGTGGTGTTCAAATGCCACACTGGTTTTCAGTGCATCACATTTTAGTTCTGAGAGTTTATTTGTCAGTTTGCATGAAAGGATTCTCTTTCAGTTCCCCATATGATCATTATAGGGTTTATAGTAACTGTCTAATGTATATAATGGGCACATCTAGTTGGCACCAATGCACTCCCCATAAACTCAAGCTCACCCAAAGCTCTGTTGCCCATACCCTAACTCACTTTAAAACTCAGTATCCCAATGCTTGCTGACCCACCACCTGTGCCTTGATTTTATCAGGTAGGCGGGAATGTCGGGTTGAAGTTATGAGCAGATGAGCCATTGAATGGCGGAGCAGGCTTGAGGGACCGAATGGCCTACTCCTGTTCCTAATTTGTATGTTTCTATTTTCGGAGGGGCAGGGGTGGGAATCGGTTATATAGTTGGAAGGTGTTGGGGGGGAAGGCGGAGATGGTTGTATTGTCGCTCGACTGGTAATCCTGAGACCCAGGGTAATCATAGAATCATAGAAACCCTACAGTGTAGAAAGAGGCCATTCGGCCCATCGCGTCTACACCGACCACAATCCCACCCAGGCCCTACCCCCATATCCCTACATATTTACCCACTAATCCCTCTAACCTACACATCTCAAGACACTAAGGGGCAATTTTAGCACAGCCAATCAACCTAACCCGCACATCTTTGGACTGTGGGAGGAATCCGGAGCACCCGGAGGAAACCCACGCAGACACGAGGAGAATGTGCAAACTCCACACAGACAGTGACCCAAGCCGGGAATCGAACCCAGGTCCCTGGAGCTGTGAAGCAGCAGTGCTAACCACTGTGCTACCGTGCCGCCCTAATGCTCTGGGATATCTGGATTCAAATCCCAACACAGCAGATGATGAAATTTGAATTCAATTAAAAAGAAAAACTGGAATTAAAAGTTTAATGACGACCATGAAAATCCATTTGGTTCACTAATGCCCTTTAGGGAAGGAAATCTGCCATCTTTACCCGGTCTGGTCTATATATGATTCCAGACCCACAGAAATGTGGTTAACTCTTAAATGCCGTCTGAAATGGTCCAGCCAACCACTCAGTTCAAGGGAAATTACGGATGAACAACAAATGTTGCTCCAGCCTGTGATGTCCATAATCCCATGAAAGAATTAAAAAATGTTGGTACGATTTTAAAGTTCTCATTCTTGTGTTCAAATCCATGCATGACTCGCCTCTTTTTACCACTGGAACCTCCTTCTGGCTCACCATTTCCTCCTTTTGTTTATATAGCACCACTAATGTAATGAAACACCTCAAGGGTCTTCACAGGAACAGGAACAATCCTCAGAGGGTTGTGGGTTTTGAGGAGATTTCAGAGAGAGGGATGGGCTCGGCCATTGGAGGGATTTGAAAATGTAGATGTGAATTTGAAAAACAAACAGTTGCTTGACTCAGCTAATGTTCTGGGGACCTGGGTTTGAAACCCACCCTGGCAGATGGTTGCATTTGAATTCAATAAAGAATATCTGGAATTAAGAATCTACTGATGACCACGAAGCCATTGTCAATTGTTGGAAAAACCCATCTGGTTCACTAATGCCCTTTAGGGAAGGAAATCTGCCGTCCTTACCTCGTCTGTCCTACATGTGACTCCAGAGCCACAGCAATGTGGCTGACTCTCAACTGCCCTCTGAACAAGGGCAACTAGGGATGGGCAATAAATGCTGGCCAGCCAGTGACACCCATGTCCTGTGAATGAATTTTAAAAAAGGAGCGATAGTAGGTCAGTGAGCCCAGGAGTGACAGGGAAATGGGACTTGCTCAGCAAGCAGAGGTTTGGATGCCCTCAAGTTTACAGAGGGTAAAATATGGGAAAGCAGCCAAGAGTGTGTTGGAGCAGTTCGAGGTAATGAAGGAATGGATAAGGGTTTTGGCAGTGCATGAGCTGAGGTGGGCAACATTTAATGATGTTGGAGGTGGAATGAGGTGGTCTTGGTGATGACATGAATGAGATCAGAAGCTCATCTTGGGATCAGAGGAACACCAAGGCTGTTAATCTCGGGCTGTTGCACTGGTATAGAACCTATCATGAACAAAGCTCTTTACAACTATGGAAGTACTTTTGAAGTGTCATCATTGTTGTGATGTTGAAAACATGGCAGCCAATTTGTGCACAGCCAGAACTCTGATCTCCGCTTACAGGGCTGTCTGGAGTTGGGTTTGAATCCTGCACCCTCTGACCCAGAGCTGGGAAGGCCACCACTGAGACACAGGCTGGTTTCATTCTTCAATAGGCAGACAATACAACAGTTGCTAGTCAACAAAAAGCAGCAACCTCAGATGTGTGGAACTCTGATGCTTGTTTGAGCAGTTGGGCCTCTATCCAATTGAATCCGCCCTCCTCCCTCCCTCCCCTCAACATGGCCCATCCCCAGTCTGTGACATTACCTGGTGTTGTGAGACTTCTTACATTATTTGGATAGCAGCTTATCATATCGAAACATTCTCAAACACTTTGCACAAATTGCATTTGCTTTGAAGTTCTCTGACTGTTTTGATCTCATGATTTGACAAATCTGCCAGGGTCAAGCACCGTGACAAGTGTGCCAGTCGTTCTTGTGGAGATGTGGAAGGAGAGGGTTGGCTGCTGGAAGGGGAGGGGAGGGAAGAGAAGGGGAGTGGCTGGGAATGTGCAGCTGTTTGACCTGGAATTTAATCTAGAAGGGCAGCTCTCGCATGCAGGCTGCAGTGTAGACTTTACATCCTCATGTTGGTGGCCATCCTTTCAGTCACCGTGTCCTGTCCTTTAGGATTCTCCCTCTGAAATCTTTCTTGTGGCATTTGAAGGATTCCTCAAATTCCTCCTTGAATCCTGCTTTAATCTCTCTCCTGTAAAGCCCATGAAATTTCTTGTTCAGACTCTTCACAGAATAACAAAGCGTTATAATAAAATATAAACATTGAACGTTTATTTGAACTTATCTGAATCCCAGAAACTTGAACCTATGATCCTATCAGATTCCAGGAGATTTATCAGGAGCTCTTGATTTTGATATTAAATTGAGGCCCTGTCTCCCCTCCCCAGCCGTTATTTGAAGTGGAGTTCTTCATGGTGCTCTGACTGATGTTTAACCTTCAAAACCTTGACTCAAAACCAGAATATCTGATCATTGCCCCATTGCTGCTTGTGGGAGCTTGCTGTGTTGAGACAACCTATGAGGGAGTGCTGCACTGTTGAAGGTGCTGTCTTTTAAATGAGAGGTTGACCCGAGTCTTCTCATGATGCATTGTGAAGCAGAATAAGGAGGTTATCTCCCTGTGTCCTAGTCAATATTTGTGCCTTGACTAACATCACAGAAACTTGCCATGTGCAAATTTCCCAAGATTACAACAGTACCTCATTGGCTATCCAACAATTTGGGATATCATAAGATTCTGAAAGGTGCCAAAAATTAATGCTTATTTCATTGGCCAAAATTTGTTCTCCTCTCGTAATACCTCTCTCTTTGCCTCAGTGTCAACTTCTATTTAATAACATTCCTGTGAAGCATATTGGGATAAAAGCAGAAAATGCTGGAAAAACTCTGCAAGCCTGGCAGCGTCTGTGGAGAGAGAAACAGAGTTAACATTTTGTGTCCGTAGGGCTCTTCTTCATATTGGGAGGTTTGGCCACATTATCAATGATATATAAATGCAACTTCTTGTGGTTGTGTTTTGCAGCAACTGACAACTGCGCCCTGACCAAAGATGGAAATAAAGCAGAGCAAGATGGGAGCCAGGTGTCACGAGAGGAGGAGTTGCAAGTAGCACGTCTCAGCGCCAAGGCCAAGAGGAAGTTGAGGAAGAATTCGTCGCGTGACTCTGAGTCCGGCCGCGAGTCCTTCTCTGACAATGCAGAGGCTCCTAGCTCCAAAGGGAAAATGGGAGACAAAAAATCGCGATCCGGGAAAGGCCGTGGACTTCCTAAGAAAGGTAATTGGAAGAGTTCAGGTAGGGGTAGGCAAGGGCGGGCAGGATGTGGAAATCCGAGGGCAAATTATAAGTCTGTCTTTGTATTTGTATTTCTATTTGTTATACCACACAGTATCTGAATCTTACCTGCCCTAAAGATTCAATGTCTTTGCTACAGTGTGGAGTCCAATACTATACACAATACTCTAACAGAGGCCTTATTAAAGGTCTTTACACTTGGACACTTACCTGGCCAATGACAATGAACATGAATGCAGAGGTAGAAATGTTTACCATAAAGGGTTCTAAATGCAGCTTGTGTTGTGAAGGTATAGGGAGGAACAGTGCAAAATGGAGCCTTGGTTAAACCAAGGAGTTATCGCTTTTTGGCCTTTTGGCTAAGATCAAATGTAGTTTTGGCATCCTGCACTTGGTTGAGGTCATAAGGTTACACGAGGCTTCTTTGAAGCAATTTTTTAAAGTGGCACCTAAGCTTTTTGGCTAAAATGCAAATGAGATCAAGCCTTGGAGAAGGTGCAATGCCTGCTCCAATCAGCTTGGATCATGAAGATCAAGCCCATGACAGGAAGTGGGAAGCTTGTCTCGTCAGCTTGGATCGGGAATGTCTCACTTGCTGAAACTTTGAATTGGACTTTAATTGGATGGAGTTGGATATAAACAAAAAAAATAGTTGTTCCAATGCCAGGAGCATTTTGACACAAACTATTTCAATTCAGGTGAGCTTGCTCAGGCAACCACCACTCCTTTACCCTTTCCTGATACTTCACTCTGCAAAATGAACCCATTTGAAATATAAATGGAACAGGAAAGGAGAGATTAGACTCTAATGAAGGATATACATGGCCAGGAATAAATAGATTTATGGATTATTACCTCCAACTCCACTGTGTTATTACAGACATTATGTACGTTACCTTGCAAACTGTTTAACCTCATTTTTAATAGCAGTCCCATTCATTGTATTTTTAACCATTTTATGAAAATCTTGTGCCAAAATCTATTTATTCCTGGCCATGTATGTCCTTCATTAGAGTCTAATCCCTCCTTTCCTGTTTCATTTATAATTCGAATGGGTTCATTTCGCACAAACAGTGAAGCATCAGGAGTGGGTAAAGGAGCTCTCCCTGGTGGTTGTTGAGCAAGCTCACTTGAATAAATTAGTTAAACATGATTTCCCTTTCACAAAGCCACGTTTAAAGTTTATCCATTAGTGTCACAAGTAGGCTTACATTAACACCGCAATGAAGTTACTGCGAAAATCCCCTAGTCACCACACTCCGGCGCCTGTTCGAGTACACTAAAGGAGAATTTAGAGTGTTGACTCTGGCTGATCACGTTATTATTTTCTAAGTATCTTGTTAATAACCTCCTTAATAGTGGATTTTAGCATTTTCCCTCTGAGAGATGTTAGGTTGACTGGCCTGTAGTTTTCTGTTTTCTGTCTGGCTTCTGTCTTGAATAAAGATGTTACATTGGCTATTTTCCAATCCACTTCTGGAATCTAAGGAATTTTTGAAAGAAGTGTCGCCCCTTCACAAAAGGCTGAATTCTGGCCTTGGGTCACTGTGCGGAGTTTGCACGTTCTCCCCATGTCTGTGTGGGTTTCCTCTGGGTGCTCTGGTTTCTTCCCACAGTCCAAAGATGTACGGGTTTGGTTGATTGGCCATGCTACATTGAATCTAGTGTCAGGGGATTAACAGTAAATATGTGGGGTTACGGGAATAGGACCTGGGTGGGATTGTGATCGGTACAGACTCAAATGGCCTCCCTCTGCGCTACAGGGATACTATTATAACCACTGCATCTGCTTTCGCTGCAGCCAGCATAGCAAGTGATTCAGGGAAATGGAAGAAGAAATATGCAGGCAAATTAGGGAAATTGGTAAAAAGCATAGAATAATAATCACGCTGGATTTTCAAATACTCTTAATATAATTGTGAGGTGGAGATGCCGGCATCAGACTAGGGTGCACACAGTCAGAAGTCTCACAACACTAGGTTAAAGTTCAACAGATTTACTTGGAATCACGAGCTTTCAGAGCGCTGCTCCTTCATCAGGTGAGTGATGAAGGAGCAGCACTCCGAAAGCTCGTCATTTCAAATAAACCTATTGGACTTTAACCTGGTGTTGTGAGACTTCATAATATAATTGCCCTGAAGAGGTTGGTAAATGGGATAAGAGAATGGAGTTTCTACAATGTGTGTAAGGCTCCTTTCTGATCCATTATTTAATAAACCCAGCATTGGAGACTTTGCTGTTGGGATCTCTTAATAGGGAATGAATAATCGGAATAAAACAGTGCAACAATTAGGAAACAGTGATCATAATGAAATATGGTTTAAGATATTTGAGAAGGACAAAGATAATGAAGACCGGGTTAATATTTTGGAGAAAAGTACATTTTGAGACCTCGAGAAAATAAAATGGACAATGATATTAGAAAATGATGTAGCGCAGCAATAGGAAATACTTAAAAGAATGTTCCTCAGAATCTCGGCAAAATATATTCTACTAACAGAACAAGAATATAAACAGCTGAAGGGGAAAGGAATAAAGACTTGTTAAGATGAGAGAGTCTGGGAAGAAATTTAAGTGGAACATAAACATTGAGGTGGACTGGTTGAGTCGAATGGACTGTTTCGGTGTTGGGTATATATATATATATTTCATTCTCTGTAATTCACATGGTGTCTGCTGAAAGGTGGCACAGATTCATGTCAGTGAATGTGAGGCCTGACCTCATGCAGATGTTGTGTGTGTTTTGAAGGAGGTGCTGGCGGCAAAGGCGTCTGGGGTGCTGCAGCTCAGGTGTACGATGTGGAGCAGCCTGACATCCATGATCCCAACTATGATGATGATAAACAGGTATTTGTGGCTTGCTCTTAAATGTAGAAAGTCACGGGGTGATCTGTTTGAAGCCTTTAAAATATTGCAATAACTTGATCTTGTCAGAGAAACAATCCTCCTGGTGGAGAACTCTATAACTTTGGATTTATATAGGGCATTGTTGTGTAACCTTATTCCCCTTAGGGCCTTGTGGAAGCTATTGACATTCATCCAGATGCTATAATATAGAGGTATGAAAGGGCATTTGCATATTTACCTATTGTCCTTCTAAGGGATATTATGGGAGATTACCTCTGATTAAAAAAATTGTTGACAAGGGAACACTGAAAATGAGTAGCTGATATTTTATGAAATTAACTTGATGAGATGATAAACTCATCACACGTAATGTTGATGGGCAGTGGCCAAAGGTACAAATAATACTCTCTTCCTCCAGGAGAAAATACCTTTGCTGTTTTTTGAGCTTCTGTATTTGTCATCTTATATTTCATTAGGTCGGTTGGCTCATTGGATCAGTTAGCTCAGTTGGCTGGACGGCTGGATTGTAAAGCGGAGCCATGCCAACAATGCCGATTCAATTCCCCTACTGACTGAGGTTATTCATGAGGTTGCCTTCTCAACCTTGCCCCTCGCCTGAGGTGTGGTAATCCTCAGGTTAAATCACCAACAGCCTATAGTCATCTCAGACTTTGGCAACTTTATATTTCATTACCTTCTTTCTATAGGACAAATATATGTATCATAATGATGTCACTACGTCCCTATGTGTATCCTATTCACACAGTTACTATCATTTAATTTATTAGCTGTCACTCTTGTGTATGCACTTGACATCTTTATCTCTTCCCGTCTTTTCCTCTATCTACACTGATAATTGAAATTTCTACTTTACACTCTGTCACAAAAGCCTGTCACAGTCAGCTACATGTCTGTCTTTCTAGTGCGTTTTCACCTAACAATATTATATAATGCTCATGTTAGACAGATGTCAGCCGTGGTTCAGTTAGTAGTACTCTTGCTTCTGAATCACAAGGTTCAGGGTTCACGTCCCACTCCAGTGCAATACCGAGGGAGCAGTACAAGGCTGGAGGTGCTGTCATTTGGATGAGATGTTAAACTGAGGCCCTATCTGCCTGCTCAGGTGGGTGAAAAACATCCCATGGCACTATTTCCAGGAAGAGCCGTAGAGTATCCCCTGGTGTCCTGACTGATTTTTATCGCTTAGTCAATATCAGTTAAACAGATTTTTTGCTGTTTGTGGGAGCTTGCTGTGCTCAAATTGGCTGCTATGTTTCCTACATCACAACAGCAACTACACTTCAAAAAGTATTTTGTTGGATGTAAAATGCTTTGAGATATCTATTGGTTGTGAAAAGCACTATATAAAAGCTATTCTTTTTATTGGCTTATTCTGTTTAACAATCTATATGTGCTCAGCCTTGCACCGAAGCAATCCTCACATTCGAGCTAGGCCACTCGGGAGTGAAATCAGGAAGCATTTTTTCGCACAAAGCGTAATGGAAATTAGGAACTCTCATCCAAATGGATGTGAATTCTGACTCAACTGAAATGTTTGAGATTGAACACAATAGGTTTGTCCTCCATTGACAGTATAAAAGGATATGGAGTAAAGTTAGGAGAATTGAATTGAAATACAGACAGTCATGATTTAAATGAAAGCAGGGACAGACTCGAGGGGCTGAATGGCCTCCACCTGTTTCTGTGTTCCTCCAGTTTGGTACATTCCTCCTTTGGCCTGCTTGTGTGCTGTGAGAGTGATGAGTTTACAGCTCTGGCAATGATTGATGTTTGGCTTGTTGTAGGGTGAGACTGTTTACCAAACGGTTGTTCCTGAACTGGACGACTGCGAGTTTGAAAAGGCAGTGACGCCAATCATCCAGGAATACTTCCAGCATGGAGACACGAAGGAGGTTTCCGTAAGTGAGATTCCCATTGTTATCCCTTTTCTCTCCCTCATTTCCCGCTTCCACCGTCCCTCCACAGAGACACGTTGTGACCCAAACCTGCAGTCACACCATGACAACTGACTGCACAAATGTTGACCTACGATTGTGACAACAAAAATTAAGATTTTCAAAATGAATGTGCACTGTAGCAAATAAATTTCAGTGTAGGCAAATGTGAGGTCAACTACTTTGGATCCAAAAATGAACAGAATAGAATACTTTCTAAGTAGTCAAAAATACTAGCAATACTGGAGGTCTAAAGAGACTTGGGGATCCAGGTATGTAGATCATTAAAATGTCATGAAAAGGTACAAAACAATTCAAATACTCTAATACTGGCCTAGGGGGTAGAATGCGGTGTCTAGGGGGTAGAAGTCATGCTTCAGGTATACAAAGGCCTGGTTAAGCCACATCTAGAGTCAATGAGCAGTTCTGGACAGATGTTTTCGCCTTTTGAGTGAATGGAACACCAATTTTAACAGAATGGTACATGGACTTCAAGGATTAAATGAGAAAAGAGAGATTAGGATTTGGAATTTAGAGGGCTGAGGAGTGATTTGATCGAAGTCTTCAAGATATTAAAGGGATCAGGTAGTATAGATAGAGAGAAAGTATTTCTGCTGGTTGGAGGGGGCCGAGGTGTAGAGAAAGATCAACTTAATGTGAGGTAGGTCCATTTAAAAGTCTGATTGCAGCAGGAAGAAGCTGTTCTTTCGTCAGTTGGTACATGTCCCCAGACTTTTGTATCTTTTTCCCGATGGAAGAGGGTATGTATGTCTGGGGTATGTGGGGTCTTTGATTTTGTTGGCTGCTTTTCCAAGGCAGCGGGAAGTGTAGACGGAATCAATGGATGGGAGGCTGGTTTGAGTGATGGACTGGGCTTCATTCACAACCCTTTGTAGTTTCTTGCGGTCTTGAACAGAGCAGGAGCCACACCAAGCTGTGATACAACCAGAAAGAATGCATCGTATGGTGCATCTGTGGAAGTTGGTAAGAGTTGTAGTGGACCTGCCAAATTTCCTTAGTCTCCTGAGAAAGCAGAGGCGTTAGTGGGCTTTCTTAACCATAGCGTCCGCTTGGAGGGACCAGGACAGGTTGTTGACGATCCGGACAACTAAAAACTTGAAGCTCTCGACCATTTCTAATTCGTCCCCATTGGTGTAAACAGGAGCATGTCCTCCACTATGCTTCCTGAAGTTGATGACTATCCCCTTTGTTTAGTTGATATTGAGGGAGAGATTATTGTTGTCACAACAGTTCACCAGGTTCTCTATCTCTTTCCTGTACCGTGTCTCATTCAGTAAGTAGTCTCACAACACCAGGTTAAAGTCCAACAGGTTTATTTGGTAGCACGAGCTTTCAGAGCGCCGCTCCTTCATCAGGTGAGTCAGCAGCGCTCCGAAAGCTCGTGCTACCAAATACACCTGTTGGACTTTAACCTGGTGTGGTGAGACTACTTACTGTGCCTACTCCAGTCCAACGCTGGCAACTCCACGTGGTGTCTCGTTATTGTTTGAGATCCGACCACAATGGCGGTGTCATCAGCAAACTTGAAAATCAAGTTGGAGGGGAATTTGGCCACACAGTCAAAGGTGTATAAGAAGTATAGTAAGGAGCTGAGAACACAGCCTTGTGGGGCACCGTTGTTCAGGATGATCGTAGAGGAGGTGTTGTTGCCTATCCTTACTGACTGCGGTCTGTGGGTTAGGAAGTCTAGGATCCAGTTGCAAAGGAGAGCCAAACTCCAGGCCGCGAAGTTTGGAGAGAAGTCTTGTAGAAATAAAGGCTGTAGACTATGAATAGGAGTCTGACATAGGTGTCTTTGTTATCTAGGTGTTCCAGGATTGAGTGTAGGACCAGGGAGATGGCGTCTGCTGTGGACCTATTGCGCTGATAGGCCAACTGTAGTGGATCCAGGCAGTCAGGGAGGCAGAAATTGATTTGTGCCATGACTAACCTTTCGAAGCATTAGAGCCACTGGATGATGGCCATTAAGGCACGCTGCTTATCTGTTCTTAGGTACCGGGATGATGGTCGTCTTCTTTAAGCAGGTAGGGACTTCAGATTGTTGTAAAGAGAGGTTGAAGATGTCTGCGAATATCCCCGTCAGCTGGTCCGCACAGGACCTGAGTGCTCGTCTGGGTACCCCATCCGGGCCAGTTGCTTTCCGTGGGTTGACTTTTGAGCAGGCTGAGACATCAGCAATGGTGACCTCAGATGCAGGTTCATCGGAGGCTTCCAGGGTGGAGGGTGTGCTCTCGCTGACCTCTTGCTCAAAACAGGCATAGACTGCGTTGAGCTCATCGGGAAGGAGTGCTTTGGAGTCGGTGATTTTACCTGCCTTCATCTTGTAGCCTTCTGTGTCTTGCAGACCTTGCCATAGTCGGCGAGAGTCCAGATGGATCTCTGTAGATCATATCTGGCTTTCTTGTATAGGTCAGGGTCACGTGACTTGAACGCCTCAGACCTGGACTTCAGCAGGCAATGGATAACCCAGTTCGTCCATGGTTTCCGGTTGGGAAACACGCGGATTTGCTTCTTTGGCACACAGTCTTCTACACACTTACTAATGAAGTCAGTTACTGTAGTGGCATATTTGTTCAGGCTGGTCGCAGGGTTTTAAAATACTCATCAGTCTACTGACTCTAAGCAGCCCCATAGGAGATGATCTGATTCCTCAGACCAACATTGCACGACTTTCTTTTACGGATTCTCCCATTTCAGATTTTGCTTGTAAGCTGGGAGCAGGAGCTCAGCCTTGTGGTCTGATTTGCCAAAATGTGGGTAGGCGATAGAGTGACAGGCATGTTTGGTATTTGTGTAGCAGTGGGTCTAGGATGTTTGGGCCTCTGGTGGAACAGAAGACTTGTTGGTGGTATCTTGGTAGAACGCTCTTGAGCTTGGCCTGATTGAAGTCCCCTGCCACAATGAACAAGGCCGCGGGATGTTTCATCGCAAGGCCATTTGTGATGGTGTATATTTTGTCCAGCGCGATCTTCACGTCCACATGGGGTGGGATGTAAACTGCTGTCAGGATAACAGAGGTGAACTCCTGCAGAAGGTTGTATGGGTGACATTTTAGCATCGGGTATTCTAGGTTCGGGGAGCAGAAACTCACCAGTGTAGCTATGTCTAGGCACCAAGAGGTGTTGATTAGAAGGCAGACCTCGCCTCCCTGAGCTTTGCCGGAGGCTGCTGTGCGGTCCAATCGGTGGATTGAGAAGCCCTCTGGTTGTAGGGCACAGTCCGGTGAAGCATGTCTCTGTGAAATAAGAGCACACAGCAGTCCTTCAGTTCTCTTTGGAAAGTGGGTGAGTGTGTGAGTCCAGAACTAGGGGCACTGTTTTAAAATTAGGGCTTGTCCTTTTAGGACAGAGATGAGGAGAATTGTTTTTGTCAGAATGTTGCGTAGCTTTGGAACTCTCAGCCTCCACCATCTTCTGAGGCAGAGTCATTGAATATTTTTTAGGGGGTGGTTGATAGATTTTCTTGTTAGACAAGGCAATCAAAGATTATTGGCAGTAGATGGGAATGTGGAATTTGAAACATAACCAGGTCAGCCGTGATCTTCTCGCACGGTGGAGCAGGCTTGAGGGACAGAATGGCCTCATTCTCCTATTTCGTATATTCATGTGATTGCTGTTTTAGGTCATTGCTTAAAACCTAACATTTGGTTAACCATCCTAAAATCACCTCCTGTGGTTTGGTGTCAACTTTTGTTGGTAATGTTCCTGTCAGGAACATGGGATGCTTCTTTAAATGCAAGTTGTTATTGTTATATGGACATGCTTCCAATTTGTTTTCCCCTGACTCTTCAACAGTCTCTATCAGAAACAAGGTGAATTTCCGCAAGTCAGGAGGAGTGGACGGAGATGCTGATTCTGTTGGGGTAATGACAGGAGTGGGTGTATCTGGGAAAGGTGGAGGTAGGTGGGATGAGTAGGGGTTGGAGATGGCAATCACGTATTGACACTCTGGGAATGGGTGCAGCAGTTAGTCGAAGTGCTGGTTTTACACAATGTTGTTGTATCACAGACCCTCCTGGCTCAGCTGAACCTCGGCAGCAAAAAGAGCAAACTCCCGTTCCTGTCTGTGACCATGTCCCTGGAGGGCAAGGCCAGCCACCGGGAGTTGATGTCTCGTCTTCTGGCTGACCTGACAGGAAAGCGGTTGTCAATTGAAGATGTGGCTTTGGCCTTCGACCAGCTACTGCGTGATTTGCCAGACCTCGTCCTGGACACGCCTGAGGCTCCTCAGGTACGTACCAATAATTGGTCCTCTCTGCATCTCCGCAATTAGAGAAAATATACAGTTCCAATGTAGCCGTGGGTTCATGTAGAGGGAGGTCATTCGGCCCATTGTGTCTGCACAGCTGTCCGAATGAGCAATTTATTAGTGCTATTCTCCTGCCATGGCACAGGCTAGGTAAACTAGCCCAACATCTGTACACAAGCACAGCACACTACAAGTCATAAGGCCCATAAGTTGCACATTCTTCCTTATAGATGACTGTTTAATACCCACTTGAAAGCTCTGATTGAAGCTCCCTCCTCCACACACTCAGGCAACAACCACTTGCTGTGCGAGGAAACCTTTCCTCGTATTGCTTTTGCTACTTTTCTGTTCTGTTTTTCCTTCTGTATCGGTGATATGGAACCTCTGGTTAAAAATTGCCTTTGTATTCCAAATGGAGTTGGAGCATTTAATGGGCCTAAGAGATAGCCAGCCTTAACCAGGTCCGATCTGTGCTCCTTTCATTCCAGCTGGCACTTAGATCTCAGCCATGCCAGGAGGGGGCAGAGACCCTCAAGAAGCTTGACACCATCCAGGTCAAAGCAGCCCGCTTGATTGGCACCACATTCACAAACATCCACTCCCTCCACCACCGATACTCAGTACACACTGCTGCTACTATCTACAAGATTCACTGCAGCAATTCACCAAAGTTCCTTAGATAGCACCTTCCAAACCCACGACCAATTCCAGCTAGAAGGACAGGGGCAGCAGATACATGGGAACACCACCACCTGCAAGTTCCCCTCCAAGCCACTCACTATCCTGACTTGGAAATATGTCGCCATTCCTTCGCAGTTGCTGGGTCAAAATCCTGGAATTCCCTCCCTAACGGCATTGTGGGTCAACCAACAGAACAGGGACTGCAGCGATTCAAGAAGGCAGCTCACCACCACCTTCTCAAGGGCAACTAGGGATGGGCAGTAAATGCTGGCCAGCCAGCGATGCCCATGTCCCACGAATGAATAATTTAAAAAAAAGCTTATTGCAGGTTTGTGAGGGATGGTTTTACCCTGGTCAGTTTTTTAATCTCTGCATTTCTCCAACCTGTAAGAAAATCCACATGCCTAAAACCGGATGACATGTGAATCTTGATGCAGTGTGTGCTTCACTGGCCCAATGAGAGTAAGCACATCGGCAAATCTGCTTTATTTATTCATTACCAGCACTGGGTGAAGCCCCAAAGGTAGCTTGGGAGTGGGGGGGGGGTGGGTGGTGAAGTTGTGGAGGAAAATCCCTCGCCATGGTGGCAAGGCATGGGAAGCAAAGTTGCGCAGAATACTGTGTGGGGGGAGTTGTTGTGTTGTTGCGCTGGGGTTTTACTCGGTACCGAGTTTCTGTGTTGGTTTGAAAATGTCTCCGTTCCTTCCTTGTTGGTGGGTAATGTGCTTGTGTTTGTGTGCAGATGTTGGGCCAGTTTATAGCTCGTGCCATGGCTGACTACATCTTACCTGCTGGTTTCCTGAACAGCTACAAAGGAAAGGTTGAATGCGAGCAGGCTCGGTAAGCACGAACAGGCCGGCGGATGCATCCAGAAGACCCTTGTTGCAGAATTTGTCTGTTGTCTGTTTCTGTCAGTCTCAGAGGCTGGATTGGTGTTATGTTGGAGATAATGTGCTCGAGGAGGACAGAGGTAGATGTCTTCTGTCTCCCTCCTCAGCTCCTACACTCCTGCTCTTTCTGAGGGTGACAGTTTCAGTGGCGACTCATTTGGCAGATGAAATATAATGTGAGAAAATGAGGGTGTCCACTTTGGCTGGAAGAGTAGAGAAGCAGAATATTACTATTAAAATGGACAGAGACCACAGAATGAAGTGGTAAAGTGGGATCTCAAATAGTTAGCAGATACAGTTAGGAAGGCATGTGGAATGTTGGCCGGAGCAGCAAGGTAGCACAGTGGTTAGCGCTGCTGCCTCACAGTGCCACGGACCCGGTTCGATTCCCAGCATGGGTCACTGTCTGTGTGGAGCCTGCACATTCTTCATGTCTGCATGGGTTTCCTCCGGGTGCTCCAGTTTCCTCCCACACTCCAAAGATGTGCAGGTTAGGTTGATTGGCCATGCTAAATTGTCCCTTAATGCCAGAGGGATTAGCATGGTGATATGTGGGTTTGCGGGGATAGGGCCTCAATGGGATTGTTGTCGGTGCAGGCTCGATGGACCGAATGGCCTCCTTCTGCACTGTAGGGGTTCTATGATTGCGAAAGGAAGCAGTATAAAAATAGTGGAATATACTTGCATTGGAAACAGTTCAGAGAAGGTTCTCTAGGCTAATTCCTGAGATGAGGATATTGCTGTATGAGGAAATGTTGAACAGGTTGGGCCTACACTCCATTGAGGTATAGAATTTAAATTAATGCGAGGTAATCTTATTGAAACATATAAGATTCTGAGTGGGCTTGACAAAGGAAATGCTAAGTGAAAGTTTCCCTTTATGAGGAATCTAGATCTTGAGAGCACAGTTTAAAGACAAGTGGTCTCCCAGTTAGATAAGGAATGTCTTGCCTCAAAGAGTATAAAAGTTGGGGTCTAATGTTGCAGATGTATAGAACGTTGGTTCAGCCGCATTTGGAATACTGCGTCCATTTCTGGTCGCCACACTACCAGAAGGACGTGGAGGCCTTGGAGAGAGTACAGAGGAGGTTTACCAGGATGTTGCCTGGTATGGAGGGGCTTGTTATGAGGAGAGATTGGGTAAACTGGGGTTGTTCTCCCTGGAAAGACGGAGGATGAGGGGAGACTTAATAGAGATGTATAAAATTATGAAAAGCATAGATAGGGTGAACGGTGGGAAGCTCTTCCCCAGGCCGGTGGTGACGTTCACGAGGGGTCATAGGTTCAAGGTGAAGCGGGGGAGGTTTAACACAGATATCAGAAGGACATATTTTACACAGAGGGTGGTGGGGGCCTGGAATGCGCTGCCGGGCAAGGTGGTGGAGGCGGACACACTGGGAACGTTTAAGACTTATCTAGACAGCCATATGAACGGAGTGGGAATGGAGGGATACAAAAGAATGGTCTAGTTTGGACCAGGGAGCAGCACGGGCTTGGAGGGCCGAAGGGCCTGTTCCTGTGCTGTATTGTTCTTTGTTCTTTGACTCAGAGTTTGGAATTCTCTTCCACAGAGAGCTGTGGAGACTGGGCCATCGGGTGTGTTCAAAGTCGAGTTAGAAGATTTTTGGTCAACAAAGGAGCCAAGGGTTATGGGGGATAGACAGGAAAGTGAAGTCAAACCCGCAGTCAGATCAGCCAAGATCGTATTGAATGGTGGTACAGGCTGAATGGGCCAAATGGCCTACTGCTCCTATTTCTTATGATCTAATGGACAAGGGCTTCGAGTTTTTGTCCACACTGGGGGCTCTGGCCTCCACTCCGAGGCTCCAGTCCCAAACGCAGAAGCCTAGATTAGATTGCGTTGTGTCAGCTGGACATTGTAACAGCAGCACAAGCCCACTTCCAATGATAGGAGAAGGCTCAGCAAGGACCTACATACATTAACTATAGATTTTCATTCTAATACATAAAACATGCAGCACAGAAACATGCCATTGGGCCCAACCGCTCAGTGCTGGTGTTTACGCTGCACATGAATCTGCACACAGCTATACCCTATTCACTTTCCCTTTCTCTTTCAAGTATTTATTTAGCTTCCCCATAAATTCACCAATACTATTTGTCTAACCTGCACCATGTGTTTTAAAATATATTTATTCTTTCATGGGATGTGTGTGTCACTGGAAGGCCAGCATTTATTGCCCATCACTAATTGCCTTGAACTGAGTGGCTCGCTAGGTCATTTCAGAGGGCAGTCAACCACATTGCTGTGGGTCTAGAGTCACATTTAGGCCAGAGAGGATCAGGATGGCAGATTTCCTTCCCTATAGAACACCATTAAACTAGATGATTCTTTTACAACAATTGATAGTTTTGTGCTCGCTACTACTGAGACCAACTTTCAATTTCAGATTTTTCAAAAGTTTAATTTAAATTTCACCAGCTGCTGTGGTGGGATTTGAACCCACGGCCCCAGAGCTCTAGCCTGGGCTTTTGGGTCAGTAGTCTTGTGACATTACCACTGCACCACAATCTCCCTACCCAGAGTGCAATGCACATTCTCATCACTCTTTGCATAACAGAGGTGTTTCTCCTCAAATCCTTGTTGCATTTATTATGGACTGTCTGACATTTGTGACCCTGATTTGGACTACCAATAGACAGAAACGTCTTCTCTACGTCTATCTTATTAAACCCGTTGACAATTTTAAAGACCTCCATCAGCACCCCTGCACCGCTCCCCTCTCTTCGCCCCCCCCCCCCCCCCCCCCCAACATTACTCTTTTGTTTCAAATGTACCATCATTTAATACAGAGCCCAGAACTGAGAGAGTTTCATTTGTTCGGTTTAATGGACATTGGACATTTGTTAATGTCGACACCACTAGGGATTGTAAAGGAGCAAGGAGATTGAGGGATTCATCTGCACAATTCATTATTGGCTCCTAAGTCAAGAGTATTGATTGTGCCTCCCATGCCCTCCCTCCCACACTAATCTCTTATGCCTGTTTCTCACTAGCGTGGCGCTAGACAAGGCCACATTGCTGCTGAACATGAAACGAGGTGTGCGTCTGGACAATGTGTGGGGGGTTGGAGGTGGCCTGAGACCCGTGAAGCAGCTTGTCAAAGAGGTAAGACCGCCTGTCAGTGGAAGTGGGAAGATTGAGGCAGTGAGTGGCCAGAGGGGATGGGGAAAGGCAGCGAGAGGTGACTTCATGGGGTTTCCTTTTCCAGCTGTAAAGAAGCTTCTCCCACCTTTGCCTCCACAAGGCAATCAAACAGGGAACTACATGACCTCTGTATCAGTCATGAGCCCAGATATAATACACTTCTGCGGACCCTTAACACTTAACCTGAGCTCCATCACCAGTGGAACTGGTCAGAATGTGCGCTGCACATGTTCTGACCTCGACATGAGGTGCTAATTACATCACATGAGCCTTATTTCCAAATTAAAAGAGGCCTTGTGGCACGCATCTGTCCAGACATCCATCAGTAGTCCTTTTCACAATGGAGCTGGGTCCATCACTGATGGTAATGGAGTGCCATGGTTTCTGATTTCACTTTCAGATCTTTACTATGGGGGAGAAACTTTCTCACTGCAGCAATTGTCACTTCATCGACCTGGTAACTTCTATGTAGAAATTCTTCTTGGGTCAAATTGGCTAACTTAAGAGCAGTTATTTGTAATGTTTACACAATAACCTGTTGCATCGGTAACTACTGAAATCCATTAGAAATAAAGGTCTTGTGTTTATATAACGCTTTTACCATGCTAAAGATGTCTGAAAGCATTTTGTGGTCAACAAGTAGTGGTTAGCACTGCTGCCTCACAGCGCCAGGGTTCGATTCCAGGTTTGGGTCACTGTCTGTGCGAAGTCTGCATGTTCTCCCCGTGTCTGCGTGGGTTTCTTCTGAGTGCTCCGGTTTCCTGCCACAGTCCGAAAGACATGCTGGTTAGATGCATCGAACATACTAAATTTTCCCTCAGTGTACCCGAACAGGCGCCAGATGTGGTGGCTGGGGAATTTTCACAGTAACTTCATTTTAGTGTTAATGTAAGCCTACATGTGACACTAATAAATAAACTTTAAAAAATCCTGAAAGGACATTACAGTTGGAACATGGTTAAATATGGCAGCCTGCTTGTGCACAGTACACAGTTGGTCGTGGTTCAGTTGGTGACACTCTATCTGAGTCAGAAGGTTGTGGGTTCAAGTCTCATGCCAGGGAATTGAGTATAAAATCTAGGCTGACCATGTGAGAGGGTGCTACAATGTCGGAGAATGAGATGTTAAATCTAGAATCTCATCTTCCCTTTCATGTGAGTGTGGAAGATCCCATTGCACAACCTCAAGCAGGAGAGCTTTCCCCAGTCCCCTAGCCAATATTTATCTCTCAACAAAACAGATGTTCAGGTTGCCGTCTCGTTGTTTGTGGGATCTTGCTGTGCACAAATTTGCTGCGATGTTCCCTGCATTACAAGTGTGACCAGGAAATTCTTTGATGCTCTGAGGTCAGGAAAGGTGCTATATAAATGCAAATGATCCTTTTGTTAGAGCATGCACTGTTTTAAGTGGAAGCTCTGCTGTATACACTAACAGAAGGAGGTGGAATAGCAGTAACCCTTTAAACTCTTCACCAGATGAACCTGTTGCTGAAGGAATACCTACTGTCTACAGACACAGCTGAAGCTGGGCTCTGCCTGCAGCACCTGGAGGTTCCCCACTTTCATCATGAGCTGGTCTATGAGGTATGTCATCCTTTGCCTCACTGGGTAGTGTATCCATCTCCTGCCTTAGCACAGAGTTCAGCTGTACTCCCTCAGCCCCTCACACGTTTAAATACAAAAGTAAATAGTGCAGATACTAGAAACCTGGAATAAAAACACAAAATTCAGAAAATAATCAGTCTGGCAGCACTTGCAGAAATATAAAAGACCATTGGCTTGAAACATTAATTCTGATTCTCTCTTTGCAGATTCTGCCTGCCCTGCTACTTTGAGCATTTTTCTGTTTCCATATCTGCAGTATTTTGTCTACTGTTGAGTGCTGGCTGCCGTGTGTTGTTCCAGTACCTCACCCTCGACTCCGTGTCATTGAGTGCCTACGCTGGGTGCCATTGTTTGGGTGGCACAGTGGTTAGCACTGCTGCCTCACAGCACCAGGGGTCCAGGTTCAATTCAGGCCTTGGGTGACTGTGTGGAGTCTGCACGTTCTCCCCGTGTCTGCATGGGTTTCCTCCAGGTGCTCCGGTTTCCTCGCACACACCAAAGATATGCGGGTCAGGTGGACTGGCCATGCTGAATGCATGGGGTTACGGGGATAGGGCGGGAGGGAGGGTCTGGGTGGGATGCTCTTTCAAAGAGTAGGTGTAGACTCGATGGGTGACCTCTTTCTGCACTGTAGGGAATCTATGGTCTCTGTCTCAGTCCTAGTGCCTCTGTGTCATTCTCCATGTCGCTGTGACCGTATTAACTCTACTCTGCTTTGCAGGCTGTGGTGATGGTTCTTGAATCCACCAGCAGCAACGCCTCTCACCTGATTGTAAAACTCCTGAAGAGTTTCTGGGAGTCTGGCTTTGTAACCCTCGATCAGATGAACCGGGTGAGTTTGCTGAATCCGGCTCAGCACTTCATGATCCTGCTTCCCACTGGGGGGGGAATAGCATCAGAAGGAAAGTCAGTTGCAAATCAAAGGACCATTCAAATATCTTCTGAGCCACCTCCTCAAAGTCATACAAACAGGAAGAGGACATTGAGCCAGTCGTATTGCTCTGAAAGAAGTTTACAGTTAATCCCACACTCCCCTGGTCTCCCTCTCCATAGTATGGCATATTTCCTGTTTTCAATTATTTATCCAACTCTCTTTGGAAGTTACTGTTGAATCAGCTTCCATTGTCTTTTTAGACAGTGTCCTTTGTTTCTCCCTAGTTTCGCTATTGATCTCTTCATAACTTTGAACTTCATTTCTCTCCGCATGAGCCTTGTGATCTTTTTCCTCCTGCCTGCAAGTTCCTGACAACATATTTGGCTGCAGCAAGTTGTGTTAAGGGGAGGTGACAGCCTCATGGTATTATCGCTAGACTATTAATCCAGAAACTCAACTCATGTTCTGGGACCCGGGTTTGAATCTCGCCATGGCAGATGGTGGAATTTGAATTCAATAAAAAAATCTAGAACTAAGAATTTACTGATGACCATGAAATCATTGTCGATTGTCGGAAAAACCTGACTGGTTCGTTAATGTCCTTTCGGGAAGGAAATCTGCCGTCCTTACCTGGTCTGGCCTACATGTGACTCCAGAGCCACAGCAATGTGGTTGACTCTCAACTGCCCAACAAGGAATGGGCAGTAAATGCTGGCCAGCCAGCAACGCCCATGTTTCACGAATGAATTTTAAAAAAAGGCGAGCAGGGTGACTTTCCCCTGAAGCTAAGATTGGTTTTGAAACCTGACTAGTCTTGTTGGAAAATAACAGCTGAGGCATCCAGTACTGAAGTGACAGAGCTCCTTTTCAGAGACGGACATTGCCAGAGCAGTACTGAGGAGGTGCTGCATTCTGAGAGATGCTGTCTTATGGATTAGATGTAACGCCATCTGCTCTCTTGGGTGGATGTAAAAGATTCTATGCTGCCTCTTTGAAGAAGAGCAGTGGAGTTCTCCCTTACCATATCCTTGTATTCTTTCTTATCCCTCAAACAACGTCATTAGAACAGATGATCTGATTGAGTCACATTGTTGATTGTGGGAACTTGCTTTGCAGAAATTGGATGCTGCATTTTGTGTATCGTAACAGTGAATTTTCATTGGCTGTCAAGTGCTTTGGAATGTCCTGAGATTCTGAAAATGGACTCTTTCTACGTTTGACTTATTAAAAACACCATCTTTCTTTCCACTTTCTCTCTCTTTTCCACAGGGATTCATGCGAGTGTTTGATACCATTCAGGATATCAGTCTAGATGTACCAAACTCTTACAGCACTCTGAAACAGTTTGTGGACCATTGCCATCAGCAAGGGGTCATCACCAAAGCACTCCACGATCAGTGCCCAACACGGTAGGACATGACAATATATGATTGTTAAGGAGCAAGCTGACACTTAAGGAGTTCAGTGCCATTAAATGGACCTTTTTGTGTATACCTGAGTCGAGGAAGGTTCAAACATCAACTCCCTGACTCCCCAAAGCCTGTCCACCATCCATAAGGCACAAGGTGTATGATGGAATACTCTCCACTTGCTTGGATGAGTGCAGCTCCAACAACACTCAGGAAGCTCGACAAAATCCAGGACAAAGTAGTTTGCTGGATTGGCATCCCATCCACCACTTTAAACATTCACTTCCTCCATCACTGACACAGTGACAGCAGAAGCACTGCAGGAATTCATCAAGGCTCTTTAGACAACTCATGACCTTTACCACCTGGAAGCACAAAGGCAGCAGATACCTGGAAACACCACTACCTGCAAGTACCCCCCTCCCAAGCCACTCATCATCCTATCATAGAAACCCTACAGTACAGGAAGAGGCCATTCGGCCCATCGAGTCTGCACTGACCACAATCCCACCCAGGCCCTACCCCCATATCCCTACATATTTTACCCACTAATCCCGCTAATCTACGCATCCCAGGACACTAAGAGGCAATTTAGCATGGCCAATCAACCTAACCCGCACATCTTTGGACTGTGGGAGGAAACCGGAGCACCCGGAGGAAACCCACGCAGACACGAGGAGAATGTGCAAACTCCACACAGACAGTGACCCAAGACGGGAATCGAACCCAGGTCCCTGGAGCTGTGAAGCAGCAGTGCTAACCACTGTGCTACTGTGCCGCCCTAACTTGGAAATATATCACCATTCCTTCACTGTTACTGGAACTCCGTCCCTAACAGCACTGTGGGTGTACCTACACCTGCAGCAGTTTAAAGCAGTGGTTCACCACCACCTTATCAAGGGCAATTAGAACATGGGCAATAACTGCTGGCCAGACAATAATGCTCACATTCCATAAACGAATAGAGAATTACTCCAATCTCTTAACTGGTAGTCTGGGTGGAAGTCAGGGATTTGCTGGCAGTGCAAGATGTTTAGGAATGGGCTGGAGTGGAGAAAAATCAACCGTGGTTCCCATCTGGTTTTGGCTTTAGTAAAACTTTCCTGCCCCTCTCCAATGATTTCCTCTTTCCTTTTTATAATGATGTGGAGATGCCGGCGTTGGATTGGGGTAGGCACAGTAAGAAGTCTCACAACACCAAGTTAAAGTCCAACAGGTTTATTTGGTAGCACAAGCTTTTGGAGCGCTGCTCCTTCATCAGGTGAGTGAAGAGTTGGGTTCACAAACAGGGGACATAGGCACAGACTTAATTGAGTCTGTGCCTCTGTCCCCTGTTTGTGAACCCAACTCTTCACTCACCTGATGAAGGAGCAGCGCTCCGAAAGTTTGTGCTACCAAATAAACCTGTTGGACTTTAACCTGGTGTTGTGAGACTTTTTATAATGTGGAGAACAGAACTGAGCCAGTTTCATTATCACCAGGAACTTTAGAAGACCCAAGAGATTTACAGATCCAGGTACACAAATCTCTAAATGAAACAGCTGCTGCAAAAAAAACAATAAAGAAGCTAATGGTATATTTATTTCAAGAGGGCTGCAACATAGAGTTGCAGGTTATGCTTCAGCTGTACAGAGTCTTGGATCGATCTTACCAAGAGTATTGGTATTCAGTTCTGGACCCTGCACCTCAGCAAGGATATATTGTCGAATACAATGTACAGGGCCCCAAACCAAACCTTTACAAGCCACTTCCCCAAGGGTGAAAGTTTGATATGTGTCCTCTATTTTAACTTCTACACTGACAACAGCTTACATTTATATAGTGCCTTTAAGGTAGGAAAAATATCTAAAGGTGCTTGACAACATAATTGGATAAAGAATTGATACAACCATGTCAGTGATAGCAGGTCAGATGACTGACTGCAAGCATACTGAAAGGGATAGGTTAGTGTTGGGAGTTTTAGGGAGGGAGTTAGAAACGTAAGCAATGATGGGAAAAAGAAGTCGGGGAGGCAGAAGAGATTGGAATTGGAGGATTACAGAAATTGTGGGCAGGAAGAGGTGACAGTGATGGTGAGGGGTGAGACCACGGAGGGATTTGAACACAATGGGGGTGAATTTCAAAGTGGAGGCGTTGTCAGACTGGGAGTCAAGTAGGTAAGTGAGCATAAAAACGATGGGTGGCTAGGACTTGGGGAGAATTAGGAGACGGGCAGCAGAGATTTGGATGAGCTCAAGTTTACAAAGGCTGGACAATGGGAGATTGGACAGGAGAGCATCTGAATAGTCAGGTCTGCAGTTGACAGAATCCTGAACAAGGGCTTCAGCAGCCAGAGATCCCATGGCAAGGTTTTTTTAAACTGTGTTTCATTCAAGGTTATGAGGGGAGGTGGCGGTGTAGTGGTATTGCCACTGAATTAGTAATCTAGAGACCCAGGGTAATGCTCTGGAGACCTGGGTTCAAATCTCACCATGGCAGATGGTGGAATTTGAATTCAATCAATAAAAATCTGGAATTAAAAGTCTAATGATGACCATGACTCAATTGTCGTAGAAACCCATCTGGTTCACCGATGTCCTTTAGGGAAGGAAATCTGCCATCCTTACCCAGTCTGGCCTGCATGTGACTCCACGGCGACGGGTCTGACATTTATCTGCTCTCTGAAATGGCCAAGACAGACACTCCTTTGTATCAAACCCACTAGAAAGTATTGCAGTGGTTCAACAAGGCAGCTCACCACCAATTGGGGATGCGCAATAAATGCTGGTCCAGCGAGCGATGCCCACATCCCATGAATGAGTTTTTAAAAAGCGGCAATGGAAATTGCTGGAGACTTATTTATTTTTGCCAGCACTCGTGGAGGTGTTGCCTCGTATCGGAGTGGGATTCCACAAAGCTCCTTCAAGCATTTCACCCAAAGGGGCACTTGAAGAAAGTGCCAAAAAAATTGACAAAGATTACCAAGGTTACAATCAGCAGGAAAAAAACCAGATCAGTTTGCAATCTTTTTCTCTAGAAAAGAGAAGGTTGAGGGTTTTTTAAATTGACGGTATTTTAGGGTAGATGTAGAGAAGGTGTATCCACTTGTGAAGGAGGGATTGGGTGGCTAAAACTAGGGATCTTGAATCACAAATGATTGCTAATAAATTAAATAAGGAATTCAGGAGAAACGTCTTTTAACCAGTGGTAAGAATGTGGAACTCACTAGCATGTGGAGTAATTGAGAAATTTGAGGAAAAGACAGATAAGACCCAGTATCAGATTTGTTTAATTTCACACTCGGTGTAGCACCTTGGGTGTTTCCACTATTATATGTTGTTCTTGTTGCAGCTTTTATTTTCTGTGAGGTTGTTATTTTCTTTGTTCCGTGTTGAATGTTTTCCTTTTATGTAAATTTATTTTTCTTCCCCAGTGAAACCAGGGCCTCGGTGAGTGAGGACATGAGGAACTGCCTCGTGCAGGCTGCCCAGTAGAATCCGGCCTACAAACGTTGGAAAAGATGCACCTTAGCAGAGTGGAATGTTCACCATGTCTGAGGTGCAGCAAGGGTCACATTTGGGTTCTGCAGAATAAACAGAGGATGAGTCAGACGCGAAGGTTCCAGTTAATTGGGACGCCTTCCGGGGTTGTGGTTTTAACAACAGCAGACTTGCTAAACATGTGGTTTTGAACTCTGCTGTGTCTTGCTCCAGTTTGATCTGCGCTCAGGTCTTGGGGAGTCAGCACTCGAAAGTTGGGTTTAGACCCAAGGTCAGTGCATTGTGAAACTTTGAAATGTTTCCTGTTGGGAATGAGTGTACTTTAAAGAACAATTTTTTTGAAGATTTATTTTACTCTGGTTTGTCGCATGTTGCAGAATAGAAAAATCAACTGTGTAATTGCAGTTTGGGGCGAGTTTTATTCTTTATAGTCACTTAACAATAAAAGTTTTGCATTTCATTACTAGAGACTGCATTTCTATAATCCAAACAACCCTGAGAGCAGAGATGGATTAACACTCCGGCTAACAGGACCTGTATCCGGAGTCAGAGGTGGATTAACACTCCGGCTAACAGGACCTGTATCCGGAGTCAGAGGTGGATTAACACTCCGGCTAACAGGACCTGTATCCGGAGTCAGAGATGGATTAACACTCCGGCTAACAGGACCTGTATCCGGAGTCAGAGGTGGATTAACACTCCGGCTAACAGGACCTGTGCCCTGGGTCAGAGGTGGATTAACACTCCGGCTAACAGGACCTGTGCCCTGGGTCAGAGCTGGATTAACACACAGGCTAACAGTGCCTGTATCCAGGGTCAGAGGTGGATTAACACACAGGCTAACTGCCTGTGCCCTGGGTCAGAGGTGGATTAGCACACAGGCTAACTGCCTGTGCCCTGGGTCAGAGGTGGATTAGCACACAGGCTAACAGTGCCTGTATCCAGGGTCAGAGGTGGATTAACACACAGGCTAACAGTGCCTGTATCCAGGGTCAGAGGTGGATTAACACACAGGCTAACTGCCTGTGCCCTGGGTCAGAGGTGGATTAGCACACAGGCTAACAGTGCCTGTATCCAGGGTCAGAGGTGGATTAACACACAGGCTAACAGTGCCTGTATCCAGGGTCAGAGGTGGATTAACACACAGGCTAACAGTGCCTGTATCCAGGGTCAGAGGTGGATTAACACACAGGCTAACTGCCTGTGCCCTGGGTCAGAGCTGGATTAACACACAGGCTAACAGTGCCTGTATCCAGGGTCAGAGGTGGATTAGCACACAGGCTAACTGCCTGTGCCCTGGGTCAGAGGTGGATTAACACACTGGCTAACGGGGCCTATGCTCTGGGTCAGAGGTGGATTAACTCACAGGCTAGCAGGGCATGTGCCCTGGGTCAGAGGTGGATTAGCACACAGGCTAACAGTGCTTGTATCGAGGGTCAGAAGTGGATTAACACACAGGCTAACGGGGCCTGTTCCCTGGGTCAGAGGTGCATTAGCACACAGGCTAACAGTGCTTGTATCGAGGGTCAGAAGTGGATTAACACACAGGCTAACGGGGCCTGTTCCCTGGGTCAGAGGTGGATTAACACTCCGGCTAACAGGGCCTGTGCCCTGGGTCAGAGGTGGATTAACACTCCGGCTAACAGGACCTGGGCCCTGGGTCAGAGGTGGATTAACACTCCGGCTAACAGGACCTGGGCCCTGGGTCAGAGGTGGATTAACACTCCGGCTAACAGGACCTGGGCCCTGGGTCAGAGGTGGATTAGCACACAGGCTGACAGTGTCTTTCATGACCTCTGAATGACCCAAAGTATTTTACAGCTAATGACATACTTTTGAAGTGTATTTGCGGTTGCAGGAAATCTGGAGCTGATTTTGCACATCAAGGATCTGTAACAACCAAGTGATCAAGGCCAAACAATTGGTGGTCGAGGTCTAAATATTGATTTTTGATTTGATTTATTATTGTCACATGTATTAACATAGTAAAAAGTATTGTTTCTTACGTGCTATACAGACAAAACATACTGTTCATAGAGAAGGAAACAAAAGAGTGCAGAATGTAGTGTTACAGTCATAGCTAGGGTGTAGAGAAAGATCAACGTAATGAAAGGTAAGTCCATTCAAAAGTCTGACAGCAGCAGGGAAGAAGCTGTTCTTGAGTCGGTTGGTACATGACCTCAGACTTTTGTATCTTTTTCCCAAAGGAAGAAGGTGGAAGAGAAAATGTCCGGAGTGCATGGGGTTCTTAATTATGCTGGCTGCTTTGTCGAGGCAGCGGGAAGTGTAGACAGAGTCAATGGATGGGAGGCTGGTTTGTGTGATGGATTGGGGTACATTCACTACCTTTTGTAGTTTTTGCGGTCTTGGGCAGAGCAGGAGCCATACCAAGCTGTGATACAACCAGAAAGAATGCTTTCTATGGTGCGTCTGTAAAAGTTGGTGAGAGTCATAGCTGACATACCAAATTTCCTTAGTCTTCTGAGAAGGTAGAGGCGTAGGTGGGCTTTCTTAACTATAGTGTCGGCATGGGGGGACCAGGACAGGTTGTTGGTGATCTGGACACCAAAAAACCTGAAGCTCTTGACCCTTTCTGCCTCGTCCCCATTGATGTAGACGGAGCATGTTCTCCTTTACGCTTCCTTGAGTCGATGACAATCTCCTTCATTTTATTGACATTGAGGGAGAGGTTATTGTTGCCACACCAGTTCACCAGATTCTCTATCTCATTCCTGTACTCTGTCTCGTCTTTGTTTGAGATCCAACCCACTACGGTGGTGTCGTCAGCAAACTTGAAAATCGAATTGGAGGGGATTTTGGCCGCACAGTCATAGGTGTATAAGGAGTATAGTAGGGGACTGAGAACACAGCCTTGTGGGGCACCAGTGTTGAGGATTATCTTGGAGGAGGTGTTGTTGCCTATTCTTACTGATTGTGGTCTGTGAGTTAGGAAGTTCAGGGTCCAGTCGCAGAGGGAAGTGCCGAGGACCAGGCCACGGAGTTTGGAGATGAGTTTCGTGGGAATAATAGTGTTGAAGGCCAGGAGTATTGTATTGTCTTGGTATTGGCCAGGATACCTGGGAAACCTTGCCTGCTCTTCAAAACTGATCTTTTACATTCACCTGAAAGAGAAGGTGGGACCTTAGTTTAAAATCTTGCCCAAAAGACCAAGCCTTGCATAAACATAGAGACATAGAAAATAGATGCAGCAGTAGGCCATTCAGCCCTTCGAGCCTGCACCACCTTTGAATATGATCTTAGCTGATCATGCACTTTCAGTATCCCACTTCCACTTTCCATACCCCTTGATCCCTTTAGCCGCAAGGGCCACGTCCAGCTCCCTCCTGAACATATCTAATGAACTGGCCCCAACAGCTTTCTGTGGTAGATAATTCCACAGGTTCACAACTCTGAGTGAAGAAGTTCTTCCTCATCTCAGTCCTGGTAGGCTTACCCCTTATTTTTAGACTGTGACCCCTAGTTCTGGACTTCCCCAACATCAGGAACATTCTTCCCACATCTAAAGATGTGCGTGTTAGGTTTATTGGCCACGCTAAAAATTGCCCCTTCGAGTCCTGAGATGCGTCGGTTAGAGGGATTAGCGGGTAAATATGTAGGGATATTGGGGTAGGGCCTGGGTGGGATTGTGGTCGATGCAGACTCAATGGGCCTCCTTCTGCACTGTAGGGTTTCGATGATTCTATGAACCTGTCCAGTCCCATCAGGATTTTATATGTTTCTATGAAATCCCCCTTCTCAGTCTTCTAAATTCCAGTGGGTACAAGCCCAGCCGATCCAGTCTCTCTCTTAATATGTCAGTCATGCCATTCCATGAATCAGTCTGGTGAACCTTCGCTGGACTCCCTCAATAGCAAGAACGTCCTTCCTCAGACTAGGAGACCAAAACTGCACACAATACTCAAGGTGTGGCCTCATTAATACCCTGTATAACTGCAAGACATCCTTACTTCTGTACTCAAATCCTCTTGCTATGAAGGCCAGCGTGCCATTGGCTTCCCTCACTGCCTGCTGTACCTGCATGATACAGCATTGTCAGCGACTGTTCCACCACGACACCCAGGTCACGTTGGACTGCCCCTTTTCTTAAAGTGCCACCGCCATTCAGATAATCATCTTTCCTGTTTTTGCCACCAAAATGGATAACCTCACATTTATTCACATATTGCATTTGCCCACTCAGTCAACTTGTCCAAGTCACCCTGCAGCCTCTTGGCATCCTCCTCACAGCACATATTGCCACCCAGCTTAGTGTCGTCTGCAAATTTGGAGATATTGCATTCCCTTACTATTGTGTGAAAGTGTCAGCCTGGATTTCCTCCTCTGGTGTTCAGAATGGAGTTTGGAAAGGATGTTTTGAACAAAAATGATATTCTTTCAACATGTCAGCGATTTGGGACTGAGATGAGGAGACGTTCCTTCACTTCAAACGTTGGAAGAGAATTCCAAAGATTCACAGAGAGCTGCAGATGTTCAGTTATTGGGTATATTTCAAAACTGAGATCAATAGATAGATAGATCAAAGGAAAAGGAGAAAAGTGCGGGAAAGTGAATTGAGGTGAAAGTTCTGCCGTGATTGTACTGAATGGTGCAGGCTCGAGCGGTTGTATGGCTGTCTCCTGCTCCTATTTTTATTGTTAACCTGCCTTGCTGAACAATTTACAATGCACTCCATTCAATTTTGACCAGAAATTGCACATGAATGATGTGAAGGTGGTGGTGATAATGATTCATTCTCTGGGAATCTGAGTTGCTGTGTAACATGCATGTAAAAGTGTATGTTGTAGCCTGGAGCTATGGATAGTGATGGTACAGGCTCCAACTTTCTTTCCATCACATCGCTGACCAGGAATCTCTCCCATTCTTACTGCCTGGAAGGATTTACAGGTTGATACTCGGACTGTTTGGCCGCATTATAAACGCACCTTCCTTGGCCATCAAGTCCTGGAGTTTCTGACTCGGGTAGGGATGCTACCCTCTATGCCACAAAACCTCCCTGGTCAAAATATTGTGAAAGATCTGCAACCATAAAGCAACCAATTCTAAAGATGTGGCCACAGCTCGCAGTACATTTTAGCAATTAACTGGCAAATGCAACAGCAAAGATTTGATGCACTTTCTGCTCTCAAACTCATTACCTCTGCACAATGTAATTTTCAATATAGCCCACAGTACACCAAACAGTAAAACTTTGATTTAAGAATATCAGAAAGAAAGTAGCAATAGGTCATTCGACCCCTCTCTGCCATTCAATATGGTCATGGCTGGTCTGATTGTTACTTTAACCAAATTACTTGTCTATCTGGGTCTTAAATACATTAACCAAGGAGTCCATAGCCCTCTGGGGTAAAGAGTTCCAAATATTCACAACCCTCGATGAGTGCAGAGTTTCTCCTCATCCTTAGTCTAAAATGGCTGACTCATTTACACCACTGCTGTAGATGTGACCAATGTCACCAAGCACAATTTACTCCAGCATTTGTGCTTTTATAATCCAGGAACTTGGCCTGTCAATGTTAACTGAGAGTCAAATAATCAGAAGCACAATCTCTTTCAGTAAGTGACCGATTGAATGAGAGATGCAAACAGTTCAAGCCTGATGCATATTCTCTTGCCCTTTGATTATTAATATGTTGAAGCATCCAAGCAACTATTGGAATGCGGGCTAGACTGTGTAAATGCCAAGTTAGCTTACAGGTTCCTGTCTCTCCCTGTCACTCTCGCTCTGTCTCTCCCACTTTGTCACTCTCGCTCTGTCTCTCTCTCTCTCTCCCTTTGTCACTCTCGCTCTGTCTCTCTCTCTCCCTTTGTCACTCTCGCTCTGTCTCTCTCTCTCTCTCCCTTTGTCACTCTCGCTCTGTCTCTCTCTCGCCCTTTGTTACTCTTGCTCTGTCTCTCTCTCCCTTTGTCACTCTTGCTCTGTCTCTCCCTTTATCACTCTTGCTCTGTCTCTCTCTCCCTTTATCACTCTTGCTCTGTCTCTCTCTCCCTTTATCACTCTTGCTCTGTCTCTCTCTCCCTTTATCACTCTTGCTCTGTCTCTCTCTCCCTTTATCACTCTTGCTCTGTCTCTCTCTCCCTTTGTCACTCTTGCTCTGTCTCTCTCTCTCCCTTTGTCACTTTCGCTGTGTCTCCCTTTGTTGCTCTCGCTCTGTCTCTCTGTTACTCTTGCCTTGTCACTCCTTCCTTATTCCTGTCTTCATTTGTGTGGCTGCACAGTGACACAGTGGTTAGCACTGCTGCCTCACAGCACCAAGGATCCTGGATCGATTCCCAGCTGGGTCACTCTGTGGAGTCTGCATGCTGTCCCCGTGTCTGCGTGGGTTTCCTCCGGGTGCTCTGGTTTCCTCCCACAGTTTGAAAGGTGTGCTGATTAGGTACATTGGCCATGCTAAATTCTCCCTAAACGTACCCGAACAGGCACCGGAGTGTGGCGACTAGGGGATTTTCACTGTAACTTCATTGCATTATAAATGTAAGCTTACTTGTGACACCACTAAATAAACTTTAAAGACTTGTTCTTACCTTATCACTCTGTCACTCTCACTGTTACTTTACTCACCATGTCGCTGCTCCTTTGTTATTGTGTTTACCCCAGTCCAACGCCGGCATCTCCACATCATGTTATTGTCACATTGGCTCTCTGTTTTTCTCACTCTGTCTCTCTCCACCTCTGTTACTTGCTGCCACTCTAAGTTGCTCCCACCCTGTCACTTTTCCTTTTCTTTTATCTGCTCCTTAATAACTTTGTTACCCAGTCTCGGCCGCTCATTCTCCGGCCTTTGCTTCCTTCCGTTTCATTTTTACAGCTCTGGGTATTTCATTTCCTGATCCGAGCAGTTTATTTCCACCTCGGCAGCCGGAGTTCCTGGAGAACATTTGGAGCTGATCCCGGGACAGGTCAGTGAGCTGATCCCGAATTCGCTGCGGATAAAGCCGCAGGAAGAGATTCATGATGTAGTTTGAAACATTTCGCTGCGAGTGTGGATTTGTTCCGGGGATGGTTCCGCTGCGGAGGTTTCGGATAAATCAGTTTCAAAGTCAGCAGCAGCAACAGGATGGTTCCGTGCAGCTTCTCCCCGGACCCTCGTTAAACTGGTTCAACTCCGCTTTGAATACCGGGATTAGCAGTAAGGGCTATCTGCACCTCCTTACAATAAAAGAAAAAGGGCCCCAACAACAATCACCTACATTGATGTAGCGCCTTGAGCATTTCATTCATAGGAACACCACAAAACCTACCGGGGGAGGGGGGTGGTGGCATTTGGCCCATCGTGTCTGCGCTAGTCGGGAAAGAGGCAGCCAGTCTAATCCTTTTCCAGCTCTGGGACGGGTGGCCTGCGCTTCAGGGGCTGATCTCTGTTTTGCTTACATGTACTGCCCCCCCCCCCCCCATTACAACCTAGATCTTTACCCCTTTCTGTCCACCTTTAAACTGGCTCTGAGCCATGTGCCGCCTTACATATTGTGTGGGTAGTGCTGTACTCAGACCCACATTAACCCTATATATACCAAGCCTTACTACAATAGGCGTTTGAATTTTCTGCGATTGTGGTCATGCTGCTTCAACCTGAGTAAGAAGTCTCACAACACCAGGTTAAAGTCCAACAGGTTTATTTGGTAGCTCAAGCCACAAGTTTTTGGAGCATTGCCCCTTCATCAGGTGAAGGGGCAGCGCTCCGAAAGCTTGTGCCTTGTGCTACCAAATAAACCTGTTGGACTTTAACCTGGTGTTGTGAGACTTCTTATTGTGCTTACCCCAGTCCAATGCCAGCATCTCCGCTTCATGGCTTCAACCTGAGTCAGAGGTTGTGGAGGGGTTTGGTATCGATGGCTATGGAATAGAGATTGTGGTAAAGATCAAAGGCGGTGGTATCAGCCTCGTCAATGTCTGATGGGAGGAAATTGGATACTGAACAATTCTGATGAGCTGGGTCTTGTCAATATACTTGCAGAAGGTGATTCAATATCTGCAGATGATGTTGACAAAGGTTAACACCGAATAGGAAGGTTCCAAGGCTAAATCCTGGGGGGATTCCAAAGTTAATGGTTCTGGAATGGGAAGTGAAGCCACTGCTTTGGAGAGGAATGGGACGGGCATTAATTTAGAATAACTCCGATTTCTCCATTCGCCACCCATCCATAAGCAGAAAGATAAGTTTTGATTTATGATTTACCCCTTATAAGTGGTGGCAAATTTTCCTCAATCCTTCTGTTTTGGAGTGTTCCAATTGTCTATTAATAACCCGATAGCAGATTCAAGATAAGGTAAAATAAGAGGGTTGGTTTATTGTACAGACATACAAAATGCAGGAATGGTGTTTGCAATGTCTGCCCTTTATTTGTATTCATACACTAGAAGAGGGGCATGGGAAAGAAAGGAGTTCAGGGCAAATATAACCAGAAACTCAACTAGACTCACCACATCAACACAGTAGTTACAAGAGCAGGTTAGAGGCTAGGAATACTGCAATAAATGCTGGCTAGCCGGCGACGCCCACGTCCCATGAATGAGAAAAAAAAAACTATGGTTTCATGCAAGTCCAGAACCCAGATTCAAAAAGTCTCACGGTCTATTCCTTCAGAGGTTAGCAGGCTGAAACTGCAGGGTGTTTCGTTTTTCCAGAAGTGAGGGCTTTCACAATGGAAGAAGGTGCATAGAAATGAATTAGCCTTGTAAGCACAGATACAGACGTTTAAAGGTTCCAGTAGAACTAGTGTAGGTGAGGGCCAGGCAATTTAAATCTGGGCAGAACACTTTCTGTTGCTACTTGTTAGGTGATAAATGTTAGACTGTCTTTGTTCAGCTCCGCAAGGCGATATTACAGAGACTAGCAGCTAGGGAGGGTGGTCGTGTGACTTAACTCCCCTTGGTTTGGACAAAGGTGAATATTCTGGACTGGACTCTTGAAATGATTAATGTAACAAGCATTAATAAGACTACTCAGCTGAAGCTTCAGAGTCCCATTGTTCTTCCAGTCACTGCATCCCTGGTGGCCAGGATTCTTCTTTAGAAATACAAGGAGTGCAGTTCTGGGGGAGAGGGGATATTTCCCTCTTTTTAGAGATAACGAGTCTCTGCCGTTGTCGGAAGGATAGAAATTCCTCTGGTATGAGTCATGGCTAGTCAGGCATTTCTAGGTAAAGCCTTTGTCCATTTAAAACAACATAGAGTAACCAGATTGAAGTTTATGTATCTCTTTTTCTGATCATGACACCGGTGTTGGAAATTAACTGGTGACACTTGGATAGGTCAGAGTGGAATCATGGAGGTCAGTACGACTGGATAATGGAGGAGAGCTGTTGGGAAATGATGTTGTGGTAAACCTTGTTAAAGGCTCCAGAGAGATTGAGAAAGGTAAGGGAAAAAATGCACCATGAAGACATAAAATGGAATTTTCTATTTTGGCTATGGGTAGTTTAACTGGTTTGAATAGGGATGGAAACCTAAATGGAGATATTTAAATCTGGGACCTCAGAAAAAATGAACATGGTTGGGCAAGGTTCAGACAAGTTGATGATGGTTTTATTGAGAAGTTGGGGGAAAGATTGATGATGCTGGGGAATGGACAATACCATTGTTATCAATACCATCCTCCTCCCAGCCACTGTCTCAAGCTCGATTACACCATTTTCAACCCAGGCCAATCTTCTGACCCCACTCATTCCCCTACACAAATGCTGATTGCTTCTCACTCCAGTGACGTTTATCTCAGCCCATCTCCTAATACCTCATACTCAACTTTGTCACTAAGAGCACCTTTCCCTACCTCTGTGACATTGTCCATCTCTACCCCAGCTCAGCTCTTTTTCATCCATGTCTTTGTTACCTCTAGACTTGACTATTCCAATGCTCTCCCAGTCAGTCGACTATATTCTACCTTCCCTAAATTCGAAGTCATCCTAAACTCTGCAGCCCGTATCCTCATTTGCACCAATAGCCATTTGCCCATCATCTCAATGCTCACTGTGCTCTATTCTGGTCAAATAGTACCTTGATTTAAAAATCCTCATTTTCAAATCTTGCCACAGTCTTACCTCTCCCTCTCTAATCTCCTCCAGCTCCGCAACCCTCCATGATCTCTCTGCTCCTCCAATTCTGGTCTCTTGAGCATCCCTGGATTTTAATCGATCCAGTAAGGAGTCTAACAACACCAGGTTAAAGTCCAACAGGTTTATTTGGTAGCAAATGCCACTAGCTTTCGGAGCGCAGCTCCTTCATCAGGTGAGTGGGAGATTTGCTAGCAAACAGGGCATATAAAGACACAAACTCAAGTTACAGAATAATGATTGGAATGCGAGTCTTTACAGCTAATCAAGTCTTAAAGGTACAGACAATGTGAGTGGAGAGAACATTAAGCACTGGTTAAAGAGATGTGTATTGGCTCCAGACAGGATAGCCAGTGAGATTTTGCAAGTCCAGGCAAGTTGTGGGGGTTACAGATAATGTGACATGAACCCAAGATCCTGGTTGAGGCCGTCCTCATGTATGCGGAACCTGGCTATCAGTCTCTGCTCAGCGACTCTGCGCTGTCGTGTGTCGTGAAGGCCACCTTGGAGAACACTTACCCGAATATCAGAGGCTGAATGCCCATGACCGCTGAAGTGCTCCCCAACAGGAAGAGAACAGTCTTGCCTGGTGATTGTTGAGCAGTGTTCATTCATCCGTTGTCGTAGCGTTTGCATGGTTTCCCCAATGTACCATGCCTCGGTACATCCTTTACTGCAGCGTATCGGTTAGACAACGTTGGCCGAGTTGCAAGAGTATGTACCGTGTACCTGGTGGATGATGTTCTCACGTGAGATGATGGCATCCGTGTCAATGATCCGGCACGTCTTGCAGCGGTTGCTGTGGCAGGGTTGTGTGGTGTCGTGGTCACTGCTCTCCTGAAGGCTGGGTAGTTTGCTGCGGACAATGGTCTGTTTGAGGTTGTGCAGTTGTTTGGAGGCAAGAAGTGGGGGTGTGGGATGGCCTTGGCGAGATGTTCATTTTCATCAATGACCTGTTGAAGGCTCCGGAGGAGATGTCATAGCTTCTCCGCTCCGGGGAAGTACTGGACGACGAAGGGTACTCTGTCCACCGTGTCCGTGTTTGTCTTCTGAGGAGGTTGGTGCGGTTTTTCACTGTGGCGCGTCGGAACTGTTGATCGATGAGTTGAGCGCCATATCCAGTTCTTATGAGGGCATCTTTCAGCATCTGGAGGTGTCTGTTGCGATTCTCCTCATCCGAGCAGATCCTGTGTATACGGAGGGCTTGTCCGTAGGGAATGGCTTCTTTTAATCGATCCGCCATTGGTGGATGTGTCTTCAGTTACCTGGGCCCCAGGCTCTGGAACTCCCTGCCTATCCACTCCAATTAATGGTCCTTAAAACCTATCCCATTGACTATGTTTTGATCATTAGAGATTTAAGGAACTAGGAAGAATGCAGAGTTGAAGTGTGTTTAAGAAAGAAGGTTGTATTGGATAGGTTAATGGAACTGAAAGTTGATAAGTCCCCAGGACCTGTAATTTGGTTCCCAGAATGTTGAAAGAGGTTGCTATAGTGATAATGGATGCATTGGTGATAATCTTCCAAGATTCCATAGATTCTGAAATGATTCCTGAAGATTGGAAAGTAGCAAATGTCACCCCACTATTTAAGAAGGGAGGGAGAGAGAAAACAGGAAACTACAGACCTGTTAGCCTTCCATCAGGAGCAGGGAAAATGCTAGAATTATTTATAAAGGGTGTGATAAATAAGCTCTTGGATAATCATGATCTGATTTGGCATAGTTAGCATGGAGTTACGGGAAATTTGATTTGATTTATTATTGTCACATGTATTAGTATACAGTGAAAAGTATTTGTTTCTTGCGCGCTATACAAACGAAGCACACCATTCATAGAGAAGGAAATGAGAGAGTGCAGAATGTAGTGTTACAGTCATAGCTAGGGTGTAGAGAAAGATCAACTTAGTGCAAGGTAGGTCCATTCAAAAGTCTGACGTCAGCAGGGAAGAAGCTGTTCTTGAGTCAGTTGGTACGTGACCTCAGACTTTTGTATCTTTTTCCCGATGGAAAAAGCTGGTTGCTTTGCAGAGGCAGCGGGAAGTGTAGACAGAGTTAATGGATTGGGAGGCTGGTTTGCGTGATGGATTGGGCTATACTCATGACCTTTTATAGTAACTTGCGGTCTTGGGCAGAGCAGGAGCCATACCAAGCTGTGATACAACCAGAAAGAATGCTTTCTATGGTGCATCTGTAAAAGTTGGTGAGAGTCACAGCTGACATGCCAAACTTCTGAGAAAGTAGAGGCATTGGCGGGCTTTTGTAACTGTAGTGTCACCACGGGGGGACCAGGACAGGTTGTTGGTGATCTGGACAAAACTTGAAGCTTTCGATCATTTTTACTTCGTCCCCATTGATATAGACAGAAGCATGTTCTCCACTACGCTTCCTGAAGTCCTTCATTTTGTTGACATTGAGGGAGAGATTATTGTCGCCGCACCAGTCTACCAGATTCTCTATCTCATTCCTGAACTCCGTCTTGTCATTATTTGAGATCCAACCCACTATGGTGGTGTCGTCAGCAAACCTGGAAATCGAGTTGGAGGGGAATTTGGCCAAACAGTCATAGGTTATAAGGAGTATAGTAGGGGGCTGAGAACACAGCCTTGTGAGGTACCACAGTGAAATGATGTTTGACGAACTTGGTGGAATTCTTTGGTAATGTTACTGACAAAATTGATAAAGTAGAGTTAATGGACATAGTATATTTGGATTTTCAAAAGGTTTTTGATAAAGTCCGGAGGTTGGTTAGCAATATATAAGCACATGGGATGGGATGCAATATATTGACATGGATTAAGGATTGGCTAACAGGCAGAAAAAAACTGGTAATTCTCGCATTGACAGTCATTGACGGCATCTCCACATCATTCTCGCATTGACAGTCTGTAGCTAGTAGGATACCGAAAGGATCAGTACTTGAGGCTCAGCTGTTCACAATATATATCAATAATTTGGATGTGGGGACCAATTGTAATATTTCCAAGTTTGCAGAAGATGCAAAGCCTGATAGAATGTGTGTTGTGAGGAAGACGTAAAGTGGCTACAGGAGGATTTGGACAGACTTGGTGAGTGGATAAGAACATGACAGATGATATCATAGAATCCCTACAGTGCAAAAGGAGGCCAATTGGCCCATTGAGCCTGCACCGACAACAATCCCACTCGGGCCCTATCCCCATAAACCCACGTAACCCGGCTAATTCTCCTGACAGTAAGGGGCAATGTAGCATGGCCAATCAACCTAACCCACACATCTTTGGAGTGAGGGAGGAAACCCACGGGGAGAATGTGCAAACTCCACACACAGTCACCTGAGGCCAGAATTGAACCTGGTTCCCTGGCGCTGTGAGGCAACAGTGCTAACCACTGTGCCACCGTGGCGTCCTAATGTGGAAAAATGTGAGTTAATCCACTTTGGTAAGAGGAACAGATGTACAGAGCATTTAATAACTTATAAGAAATTAGAAAGTGTAGATGTACAAAAAGACCTGGATGTCCTTGTCCGTAAATCACTGAAGACTCACATGCAGGTGCAGCAAGCTATTAGAAAGGCTAATGAACTGTTAGCCTTTATTGCAAGAGGATTTGAGTACTGGAATAGTGAAGTCTTGCTTCAATTGTAGAGAAGCTTGGTTAGACCACACATGGAGTACTGTGTGCAGTTTTACTCCCCTTGCATCGGAAAGGTTATTTTTGCTATAGAAGAAATGCAACAAAGGTTCACCAGACTTCTTCCCTCTCTCTGTGTGCTATAATATCTCCACATTCCCTCTCCCCCCGTGATATATCTCCTCATTTGCTCTCTCCGTGTGATATATCTCCACATTCCATTTCTCTCCTTGTGATATATCTCCACATTCCCTCTCTCAGTGTGATATATCTCCACATTCCCTCTCTGTGTGATATATCTCACATTCCCTTTCCCAGTGTGATATATCTCACATTCCCTCTCCCAGTGTGATATATCTCACATTCCCTCTCCCAGTGTGATATATCTCCACATTCCCTCTCCCAGTGTGATATATCTCCACATTCCCTCTCTGTGTGATATATCTCCACATTCCCTCTCTGTGTGATATATCTCCACATTCCCTCTCTGTGTGATATATCTCACATTCCCTCTCTCAGTGTGATATATCTCCACATTCCATTTCTTTCCTTGTGATATATCTCCACATTCCCTCTCTCAGTGTGATATATCTCACATTTCCTCTCTGTGTGATTTATCTCACATTCCCTTTCTCTGGGTGATATAATATCTCCACAAGTCCTCTCTGTGATACAATATCTCCTCATTCCCTCTCTCTCTCTCTCTCTCTCTGTGATATAATATCTCCAATTTCCGCTCTCTGTGTGATATATCTCCACATTTTCTCTCTCTCAATGTGATATAATATATCCTCATTCCCTCTCTCTCTCTGTGATATAATATCTAATTCCCTCTCTCTGTGTGATATAATGTCTCCTCATTCCCTCTTTCTCTGTGTGATATATCTCCACATTCCCTCTGTGATATAATATCTCCACATTCCCTCTCTCGGAGTGTGATATAATATCTCCTAATTCCCTTTCTCTCTGATATAATATCTCCACATTCCCTCTCTCTGTGTGATATAATATCTCCTCATTCCCTCTCTCGGAGTGTGATATAAGATCTCCAATTCCCTCTCTCTTTGTGATATATAATATCTCCACATTCTGTGTCTCTCAATGTGATATAATATCTCCTCATTCCCTCTCTCCGTGTGATATAATATGTCCACACTCGCTCTCTCTGTGTGATATATCTTCACATTCCCTTTCACTGAGTGATATATCTCCACATTCCCTCTCTCTGTGTGATATAATATCTCCACACTCGCTCTCTCTGTGTGATATAATGTCTCCACATTCCCTCTCTCTGTGTGATATAATATCTCCACATTCCCTCTCTCTGTGTGATATATCTCCACATTCGCTCTCTCTGTGTGATATTATGTCTCCACATTCCTTCTCTCTGTGTGATATAATATCTCCACACTCGCTCTCTCTGAGTGATATAATATCTCCACATTCCCTCTCTTTGTGTGATATAATATCTCCACATTCCCTCTCTCTGTGTGATATAATATCTCCACACTCGCTCTCTCTGAGTGATATAATGTCTCCACATTCCCTCTCTCTGTGTGATATAATATCTCCACATTCCCTCTCTCTGTGTGATATATCTCCACATTCGCTCTCTCTGTGTGATATTATGTCTCCACATTCCTTCTCTCTGTGTGATATAATATCTCCACACTCGCTCTCTCTGAGTGATATAATATCTCCACATTCCCTCTCTTTGTGTGATATAATATCTCCACATTCCCTCTCTCTGAGTGATATATCTCCACATTCCCTCTCTCGGAGTGTGAAATAATATCTCCACACTCGCTCTCTCTGTGTGATATAATGTCTCCACATTCCTTCTCTCTGTGTGATATAATATCTCCACATTCCCTCTCTTTGTGTGATATAATATCTCCACATTCCCTCTCTCTGAGTGATATATCTCCACATTCCCTCTCTCGGAGTGTGAAATAATATCTCCACACTCGCTCTCTCTGTGTGATATAATGTCTCCACATTCCCTCTCTCTGTGTGATATAATATCTCCACATTCCCTCTCTCTGAGTGATATATCTCCACATTCCCTCTCTCGGAGTGTGATATAATATCTCCACACTCGCTCTCTCTGTGTGATATAATGTCTCCACATTCCCTCTCTCTGAGTGATATATCTCCACATTCCCTCTCTCTGTGTGATATATCTCCACATTCCCTCTCTTGGAGTGTGATATAATATCTCCACATTCCCTCTCTCTGTGTGATATAATATCTCCACATTCCCTCTCTCTGTGTGATATAATATCTCCACATTCCCTCTCTCTGTGTGATATAATATCTCCACATTCCCTCTCTCTGTGTGATATAATATCTCCACATTCCCTCTCTCTGTGTGATATAATATCTCCACATTCCCTCTCTCTGTGTGATATATCTCCACATTCCCTCTCTCTGTGATATAATATCTCCACATTCCCTCTCTCTGTGTGATATAATATCTCCACATTCGCTCTCTCTGTGTGATATATCTCCACATTCCCTCTCTCGGAGTGTGATATAATATCTCCACATTCCCTCTCTCTCTCTCTCTGTGAAAAAATATCTCCAATTCCCCCTCTCTGTGTGATATAATGTCTCCTCATTCCCTCTTTCTCATTCTCAATGTGATATAATATCTCCACATTCCCTTTCTCTCTGATACAATATTTCACGCATTCCTTCTCTCTGTTTGATATAATATCTCCACGTTCCCTCTCTCTCTCTCGGTAATACAATATCTCTACAATCTCTCTCTCTCTCTGATATATCTTCTCATTCCCTCTCTCTGTGTGATATAATATCTCCACATTCCCTGTCTCGGAGCGTGATATAAAATCTCCACATTATAATTTCCTTAATCTCTATCTTTCTCTCCACATTGTTTCCACAGGACGGACTTGCTGCCAATGTGACTGAGCAATGAGTGGAAAAGGTAATTCTGATCGTAATTAACAAAAATGTAATAAATTGATATCTACAAGTAGGAAAAAACCTTTAGGGTCTTGATGTCTGATTTCAATGTTTTTTTCTTTATTGTTCATCCCACAAAGGTTGCCATTCATTATCCCTTCATGCTATCACTCTTTCTTATTGCCAACAACTCTTTTCATCATTGTCACACAGTACATCTTCCTTCCACCCATCCTTCCCTCAAATCCATCCTTCCCTCAAATCCATCCCTCCTTCCAATCCATCCTTCCTTTCTTCATTACTGTCCACTCCTCCTTCATTATCATAACACCCTCCCTCACTATAACCCCTCTTTCAGCAGTATTCATTGCTATCTATTTCTGCATTCCCCTCTTCTCAATCCCAGTTCAGTAATGAACGCTGGTAGATCTGGTGCTAAGCACAAATCAGCAGTAATCTTAACATTAATGAGGGCGAATCTGCCTTCATGATGTGATATAAAATCTCTTCATTCCATCTCTCACATTGTGGTAAAGTGACCCAGATTTTCCGGTTGGGAGCTCCATTCCCTCCACTGGCATGAAGTCATGACAGCGAGGTTTACTCCAGGGCAGGACCAATGGGGACCTGACAAATAGTCCCCGCTCAAGGTGCACAGTCCCTAGGGGGGGTGAGGGGTGGTCCCGTGCCCATGGAGGGGCGGGGGATCCTGTGCCTATGGAGGGATCGGGGTGGATCCCGTGCCTGTGGAGGGATGGGGGGGGGGGGGGGGTCCTGTGCCCGTGGAGGACAGGGTGTCTGTGTCCATGGGAGGGGGTGCAGAGGTTTTGTGCTCGGGGGGGGGGGGGGGGGGGGGGGGGGGGTGGGGGAGGGGCCCATGCCCATGCCCATGGAAGGGAGGGGGGATCTCGTGCCCGTGGTGGGGGGGTCCCGTGCCCGTGGAGGACGGGGGGGGGGGGTCCTGTGTCCATGGGAGGGGATGCGGGGGGGTCTTGTGCTCGGCGGGGTGGGGGAGGGGGCCCATGCCCGTGGAGGACAGGGGGATCCGGTGCCCATGGGGGGGGGGGTCCTCTGCCTGTGGGGGGCGGGGATCCTATGCCCGCAGAGGGCGGGGGGTCCTATGCCCGCAGAGGGCGGGGGGGTCCTGTGTCCGTGCTCCACTTTCCTCCCGCCGTCCGACAGTGTTATATTGATTGGCCATGCTAAATTGACCCTTGTGTCACGTGATTAGCAGGGGATGAGGCCTGGGTGGAATTGTGGTCGGTGCAGACTCGATGGGCCAAACACCCTCCTCCTGCACTAGAGGGATTCTATGATTTTGTGATTAAAGGGCATTCTGACTTCTTAGCAGCTGAAGTTGCTGTTGAGCCCACCCTGCCAGTGTGACATCATGGCTCCCACTTCCATGGTTTCTTGACTAAATGTCAATAAATATGGCAGGAAAAGCTGGCAGTGGAGCTGGTGGGCTACTCACCGCTTTTCCTGCCTGAGTTAACACTTAGTCAAAAAAATGAGAAAATTCCACCCAATGCAATTGATGCCCCCACCTACCCACCCAACCTCCCTCAACCTGACCTGACCCTACCCTGACCTGACCCAACCTGACTGGATGGCACCATTGCACCCAACCCACTTACTCACCTCACCCCTCTGCCACTCTACCCAACTGCCACCCTGCTGCCTCATCCACGCTAACCCCTTGCAAATCTACATAGTCACCCAGTCACTCACACTTATGTACTAACTCACTGACAACGTGCATAAATTTCCTAAATCAGTGGCTTTCGTGAACACTTACCAGAATAGGGCAGCTAGTTCTGTAAAAAGAGCTTCACCTTGCCCCGTGTCCCTCATTGATCCAGCACTATGAGGAAGCAGTTGAATTGAAGTATATCTTTATGTGGTACTTAGTTGCATAATTTCTTAAAATCTGTATCGGCAACATCCGCCACATTCTCCTCATCGATATTCTCTGTTACTTCATCAAAAAATTCAATTAGATTAGTCAAGAACAATCTGCCTTCACAAATCTGTGCTGACTCACCTTAATTAACTTAAACCTCTCCAAAGTGCCAGTTGATTATTTTCTTTGATTTTTGCTTCTAAATCTTCCCCATGACTGATCTGAATTAACTGACATTAAACTATAAATGGATTAAACTTAAAGTGAATGTTGCGTGCATTTGAAGATGTAGATTGACCCATGTTTGACCCCGTTGGTAGTCATTCTGCTGACTGTGTGGAGACATAACTGACACATGGACATTTGACCCTGACTGTTTAAACCATGTAAGAAGTTTAACAACACCAGGTTAAAGTCCAACAGGTTTATTTGGTAGCAAAAGCCACAAACTTTCGGAGCGCTGCCCCTTCTTCAGGTGAGTGGGAATTCTGTTCACAAACAGGACATATTAAGACACAAACTCAATTTACAGAATAATGGTTGGAATGCGAATACTGGTTGACCTGAGTGGGTTCGTGATCTGTAGTCCTTTTGGTAAACAGTCCTTACCGAAAGGACTACAGATCACGAACCCGCTCGGGTCAACCAATATTCGCATTCCAACCATTATTCTGTAAATTGAGTTTGTGCAAAGGCACTGTTTGTGAACAGAATTCCCACTCACCTGAAGAAGGGGCTTAAGGCTCCGAAAGCTTGTGGCTTTTGCTACCAAATAAACCTGTTGGACTTTAACCTGGTGTTGTTAAACTTCTTACTGTGTTTACCCCAGTCCAACGCCGGCATCTCCACATCATGTTTAAACTATGGCAGTAAGCCAGAACCTTCAGGAAGAGAATGGAGAGAAGATGTCCTTCCTCTTTTTCCTGCTTACGAAGGGCACAAAAAGGTACATGAGGTGGTAAATTTGTGCTTGTTCTTTTTCCAGATCTTAGATCAACAAAACATTTCATTGAGGAACATTGGTGCGACCTGGTGGGAAGGATTTCCCTTGTTGACCCTCTCGTGGACATCCTGAGGCAGGAAGGTGTTCTGAACCAGGATGAATACGAGATAATCCGAGTTGGAGAAACACGGGCTGAGCAGGCCAGGCGCTTACTGGATGCTGTCGTCCATAAAGGAAGGAGAGCGATGGACGTTCTCCAAGAGACACTGTGGCAACAAGACCCCTATCTTATGAGAGAACTTGATCGATAAATAATCATCTAATTAAAGAGCCATTTGGTCTTTTACACTGAAATGTTCGAGTTATATTGTAAATATAACTTCCTTGATCCAAGGATCTCACAACACCCTTTACAGCCAATGAGAAACTTTACTGAATTAGAGTCCTCATGATACGGAAAGGTGGCAGTCAAATTATGCACAGCAAGATCTCAAAACCAGCAATGTAATAATCATGGAATAATCTGTTATAGGTATTGGATGAGGAAATAAATGCTGCTCAGGACACCAGGGAATATTCTCCCACTCCTCTTCACAGTAGTGCCATGGGATATTGTCTGTCCACCTGAGCAGGTAGACAGAAACTGGAACCACAGCACTGCCAACAGTGCAGCACTTCCCTCAGTACCTTCCCAGAGCAGCAGCCTGGATTATGTGTTGAAGTCTTGAATGGGGGTTCAAACCTGCCACCCACTGACCAACCACAGAATGTTGCCATTGAACCACGGATTAATCTCAACATTTTTTTAAAGAGGGATTAACTTAACAATTTAATAATAAAATATCAATAGAAAGAGCCAACTTACGAATATATGAATTAGAAGCAAGAATAGACCATTCATAAGACAACACAGCCATTCCTGGTATTAGTTTAGTAAACACTCTCCAAATTGCTTCCAGCACATTTACATCCTTCCTTAAATAAGGAAATCAATACTGTACACAGTAATCTGGATGTGGTTTTGCCAATGCCTTCTTTGGTGTTGGCTGCACTGCTATATTTGCTAAATGAATTACCAAAAAGACAGGACAATTTCCCAGGCGAGTGTCACATGCAACCTGGCTCTGGGTACAGCAAGTATGGGCTGCTTGAGTCTCTTGGCTGGGACATGGGATTACCCTGTCAATGTTTCAGAGTGATCTGCTGTTGCCACACTGCCTGTCGACCAGCTGGTTTTGCTGTCATTTGAGCAACGGGCTTGGATATGGCACAGTTTCTGCCCACCCCCCTCTTACCCACATCCCCATCCCCATCCATGGCCACATTGACTGTGCTCCTTGCACAGTCCATCACTATGTTTCTATATCTGCTGAGGTACAGATCCCTGTAAAGTAACCCACTTGGTGATCATTACTCAAAGCCTTACTCTTCCTAATTCTTCAGCATATTGAAGTTGGGCAGGAGATAATGCTATAGGTTAGACCTCAAGGTCTTCATATTAGTGATGCTTCTGGTGTACACTCTTTGTACTTGGCCTCTAACAACAGAGGAGCCAATGAACACTAGTGTTGGTGGGTTAGGTGGTTCAGTGGATCCACTTCTGTCTCTGAGGCAGGAGGATGTGGATTCAGTTCCCACTCCAGAGACTTGAGCACAAAATTTAAGCTGACACTCCAGTGCAGTACCGAGGGAGTGCTGCACTCCGTTTCGATGAGGCATGAAGCCAAGGCTCCATTTGCCCGCTCAGGGTGGACATTAAAGATCATGTGGCACCATTTGAAACAAGAGCAGAAAAGTTTTCCCCAGTATCCTGTCCAATATTTACCCCTCAACCAACATAATTAAAAAAAAACATTATCTGGTTAGTACCACCTTGTTCTGTATGGGACCTTGCTGTGCATAAATTAGCTGGTGCATTAGTGACGTTACAGCAGTGCCTACAGTTCGAAAGTACTTCACTGGTTTTGGAATGTCCTGAGCAAACTTCATATAAAGTTCCAAAACCAACCCAGAGAGATGTCCTAGGATCTGCTGGGAATTTAAATATTGATATTCCCACCAGACATTCTCTGCTGTAACTTCTGCAGAGGTTAATGGTGTCTGCAGCCAATTTACCTCATTTCTGCCTCTCTCCCACCCACCGCCCCCTCTGAACTCCCATGAAGGTCACAGCAAGAGATGGGAACACCGCTGTGGTTTGGTGTGAACATGATTGCAATACAGATTCTCTACCATTAGGTGTCAGCAAGAGAGCTTTGTTTAAAACCATCATGGTGCTAGAGGGTGGATCATCTAGAAACTGAAACCAGTGTGTGTGTGTTGTGTGTGTGTTGGGGCGGGGCAGGGGGGGGGGTGGCAGTGGTGTTTGTATGTGTGTGGGGGGGTGGTTGTGGGGTGTGTGTAAAGGGGTTTGTATTAATATGTGTGGGGGTGGCTGTGTGTTCATGGGGTGTTTGTGTGTGTGGTGAGGAGTCAGGGGGTTTGTGCATGTGTGGGGGGTGTAGTGTGTGTGTGGGGGGGGGGGGCTGTGTGCGCATGGGTTGTTTGTGTGGGGATGTGTTTGTGAGGTTTGTGTGTGTGTGGGGCTGTGTGCGCATGGGTTGTTTGTGTGTGTGGGGATGTGTTTGTGGGGTTTGTGTGTGTGGGTAGGCTGTGTGCATGGGGTGTTTGTGTGTGTGGGGATGTGTTTGTGAGGTTTGTGTGTGTGTGGGGGGTGTATTGTGTGTGTGTGTGGGGCTGTGTGCGCATGGGTTGTTTGTGTGTGTGGGGATGTGTTTGTGGGGTTTGTGTGTGTGGGTAGGCTGTGTGCATGGGGTGTTTGTGTGTGTGGGGATGTGTTTGTGGGGTTTATGTGTGTGTGTGGGGGGGGGGTGCATTGTGTGTGTGTGTGGGGATGTGTTTGTGGGGTTTGTGTGTGTGTGGGGGGGGTGTTTTAATGTGTGTGTGGGTAGGCTGTGTGTGCATGGGGTGTTTGTGTGTGGGGATGTGTTTGTGGGGTTTGTGTGTGTGGGTAGGCTGTGTGTGCATGGGGTGTTTGTGTGTGGGGATGTGTTTGTGGGGTTTATGTGTGTGTGTGGGTAGGCTGTGTGTGCATGGGGTGTTTGTGCGTGTGTGTGGTTGGGATGCATGTTTGTGTGTGTTGAGGGGGGCGATTTGTGGCTGGAGATTTAAGTGGTTCAGCATGATCATTAAGCTTTGGTTGCTGTATTGTATAGCCAGCGTTCCATCAACTGTGACTCAGTGATAGCTTTCTTGCCTAAATCACTTGATTGTGGGTTCAAATCCTAGTCCAGAGACATAAACACACAATCCAGGTCGTTACTCCAGTGTTGTAAAGAGGGAGTGCTGTATTGTCAGAGGTGCTGTCTTTCCAATGGAACATTCAGTCTAACTCAGAAGGATATAAAATCTCACATTGTTTGCATGAGGATAGGAGTAGGCCACTCAACTTCTCAAACCTGTCCCACTATCCAATTAGTTTATGGGTTGATTTACATCTTAACTCTGCCTTGGTTCTATAGCTCTTAGTTGACAAAAGTAATTGTCTCATCGGAGCAAAGTAGAGAGGGAGCGATTCGGGTCAGTAGTGGCTGAGGGTAAGAGTGATTTTTTTTTACCTTACTTTTTAGCGGAGTTTTTTTTTGTTAAACGGGAAACCGGAAGTAGGCCATGGGGAGGCCTGGGAAGGTTTTATTTGCCCAATAAATTTGAATGGGGAGTTAACCAGAGACTCTACACGGGTAGAGTCCCCCACCCTCCCCCCTCCTCTAACCTAAAAAAAAACTTGGTGTGAGCAGGTAAGCTTTTTTTTCTTTCTCTTTCGTTTCTTAGTAAGGGAAGTAGCAAGGATGTCAGTGCAGGCGGTGCAATGTTCCTCCTGTGGGATGTCAGTGCAGGCGGTGCATTGTTCCTCCTGTGGGATGTCAGTGCAGGCAGTGCAATGTTCCTCCTGTGGGATGTCAGTGCAGGCGGTGCATTGTTCCTCCTGTGGGATGTCAGTGCAGGCAGTGCAATGTTCCTCCTGTGGGATGTCAGTGCAGGCGGTGCATTGTTCCTCCTGTGGGATGTCAGTGCAGGCAGTGCAATGTTCCTCCTGTGGGATGTCAGTGCAGGCGGTGCAATGTTCCTCCTGTGGGATGTTTGAGGTGAGGGACACCAGTGTCCCGGCTCAGTACACCTGCAGGAAGTGCACCCAATTCCAGCTCCTTGAAGACCGTGTTAGGGATCTGGAGCTGGAACTGGATGAACTCAGGATCATTCGGGAGGCAGAGGCAGAGGCAGCTATAGACAGAATCTACAGGGAGGTAGCTACTCCTAGAAATTATGATACATGGGTGACGGCTAGAGGGGTAAGAAGCAGTCAGAGCAGCGATCCCCTGGATCCCCTGTTCCTCTGTACAACAAGTATTCCGTTTTGGATACTGTTGGGGGTGACGACTTAACAGGGGTAAGCCATGGGGTACAGGTCTCTGGGACAGAGTCTGTCCTTGTTGCTCAGAAGGGAAGGAGGGAGAGGAGTAGAACATTAGTTATTGGGGACTCCATAGTTAAAGGGACGGATAGGAGATTCTGTGGGAACGAGAGGGACTCGCGGCTGGTGTGTTGCCTCCCAGGTGCCGGGGTCCGTGATGTCTCGGATCGTGTTTTCAGGATCCTTAAGGGGGAGGGGGTCCAGCCCAAAGTCGTGATTCACATAGGCACCCAAGACATAGGTAGGAAAAGGGATGGGGATGTAAGGCAGAAATTCAGGGAGTTAGGGTGGCAGCTTAGGGCTAGAACAAACAGAGTTGTTATCTCTGGTTTGTTACCCGTGCCATGTGATAGCGAGGAGAGGAATAGGGAGAGAGAGCAGTTGAACACGTGGTTACAGGGATGGTGCAGGAGGGAGGGCTTCAGATACCTGGACAATTGGGGCTCTTTCTGGGGTAGGTGGGACCTCTACAAACAGGATGGTCTACACCTGAACCAGAGGGGTACCAATATCCTGGGGGGGGAAATTTGCTAATGCTCTTCGGGAGGGTTTAAACTAATTCAGCAGGGGGATGGGAACCTGAATTGTCGCTCCAGTGTTCAGGAGGTTGAGAGTAGTGAGGTCATGGATAAGGTTTCAGCATCACAGGAGTGTACTGGCAGGCAGGAAGGTGGTTTGAAATATGTATACTTCAATGCCAGGAGCATCCGGAATAAGGTGGGTGAACTTGCAGCATGGGTTGGTACTTGGGACTTCGATGTTGTGGCCATCTCGGAGACATGGATAGAGCAGGGACAGGAATGGTTGTTGCAGGTTCCGGGGTTTAGATGTTTCAGTAAGAGCAGGGAAGGTGGTAAAAGAGGGGGAGGTGTGGCATTGTTAGTCAAGGACAGTATTACGGTGGCAGAAAGGACGTTTGATGAGGACTCGTCTACTGAGGTAGCATGGGCTGAGGTTAGAAGCAGGAAAGAAGAGATCACCCTGTTGGGAGTTTTCTATAGGCCTCCGAAAAGTTTCAGAGATGTCGAGGAAAGGATTGCAAAGATGATTCTGGATAGGAGCGAAAGTAACAGGGTAGTTGTTATGGGGGACCTTAACTTTGCAAATATTGACTGGAAAAGCTATAGTTTGAGTACTTTAGATGGGTCAGTTTTTGTCCAATGTGTGCAGGAGGGTTTCCTGACACAGTATGTAGATAGGCCAACAAGAGGCGAGGCCACATTGGATTTGGTACTGGGTAATGAACCAGACCAGGTGTTAGATTTGGAGGTAGGGGAGCACTTTGGTGATAGTGACCACAATTCGGTTACGTTTACTTTAGCGATGGAAAGGAATAGGTATATACCGAAGGGCAAGAGTTATAGCGATTAGTAGAGATTTAGGATGCATAGGTTGGGGAAGGAAACTGCAGGGGATGGACACAATTGAAGTGTGGAGCTTGTTCAAGGAACAGCCACTGGGTGTCCTTGATAAGTATGTACCTGTCAGGCAGGGAGGAAATGGTCGAGTGAGGGAACCATGGTTTACTAAAGAAGTTGAATCTCTTGTGAAGAGGAAGGAGACTTATGTAAAGATGAGACGTGAAGGCTCAGTTAGGGCGCTTGAGAGTTATAAGTTAGCCAGGAAGAATCTAAAGAGAGAGTTAAGAAGAGCCAGGAGGGGACATGAGAAGTCTTTGGCAGGTAGGATCAAGGAAAACCCTAAAACTTTCTATAGGTATGTCAGGAATAAAAGAATGACTAGGGCAAGATTAGGGCCAGTCAAGGACAGTAGCGGGAAGTTGTGCATGGAGCCTGAAGAGATAGGAGAGGTGCTAAATGAATATTTTTCATCAGTATTCACACAGGAAAAAGACAATGTTGTCGAAGAGAATACTGAGATATAGGCTATTGGACTAGACAGGATTGAGGTTAATAAGGAGGAGGTGATGGCAATTCTGGAAAGTGTGAAAATAGATAAGTCCCCTGGGCCGGATGGGATTTCATAGAAATCATAGAAACCCTACAGTGCAGGAGGCCATTCGGCCCATCGAGTCTGCACCGACCACAATCCCACCCAGGCCCTACCCCCACATATTTACCCGCTAATCCCTCTAACCTACGCATCTCAGGACTCTAAGGGGCAATTTTTAGCATGGCCAATCAACCTAACCTGCACATCTTTGGACTGTGGGAGGAAACCGGAGCACCTGGAGGAAACCCACGCAGACACGAGGAGAATGTGCAAACTCCACACAGACAGTGACCCAAGCCGGGAATCGAACCCGGGACCCTGGAGCTGTGAAGCAGCATCATGTGGATGCATTGTGAAGGGTGCAGAGGAGATTTACTAGGATGTTACCTGGTATGGTGGGAAGGTCTTATGAGGAAAGGCTGAGGGACTTGAGGTTGTTTTCGTTAGAGAGAAGGTTAAGAGGTGACTTAATAGAGGCATACAAGATGATCAGAGGATTAGATAGGGTGGATAGTGAGAGCCTTTTTCCTCGGTTGGTGATAGCTAGCACGAGGGGACATAGCTTTAAATTGAGGGGTGATAGATATAGGACAGATGTCAGAGGTAGGTTCTTCACTCAGAGAGTAGTAAGGGCATGGAATGCCCTGCCTGCAGCAGTAGTGGACTCGCCAACATTAAGGGCATTTAAATGGTCATTGGATAAACATATGGATGATATTGGAATAGTGTAGGTTAGATGGGCTTTAGATTGGTTTCACTGGTCGGTGCAACATCGAGGGTCGAAGGGCCTGTACTGCGCTGTAATGTTCTATGTTCTCAAACCCTATCTTTAACTTTAAGATTATGCCCTTTTGTTCCGGACTCCCCCAACATTAGAAATGATTTCTCTCTTCCTATCAAATCTTTAATCCTTTGAAGAACCTCAATTAGATCACAACCCCCACTTCTGGTGTATTCATGGGAATTTAAGCCTAGGCTATGCAACTTGTTCTCTCATATTTTAACCCTTTTAGCCTCAGTATCATCCTGATGAGACCCCTCCAATGCTAATATATCCTGCTGTGGTACATAGCCTGATCAGAATGCAGAGCTCCAGATGGGTTTGTAATAGAATTTTATACAATGTTACAACTTCAACTCCTTTACCTTCCAAACACTTGAGAAAAATGTCAGCATTACTTTTAATTATATTTTTCACCTGTCTTATCAGCTTTCATTGACTGCTGTATGTGGATGCTCGCCTCCCAAGTCTCCCTGCTTCTTCAGTCTCTCACATTTACAAAACATTCTGATCTATCTTTCTTAAACTCAATATGGATGACGTCAAATCAAACAACAGCAATTTACATTTGGAATGTCTCACTCACAGAAGCCATAAATGGTGAGGTTAGCCAGGTGACCAAAACCTTGGCAAAAGAGATAATGTTTAAATCATAGAAACCCTACAGTGCAGAAGGAGGCCATTCGGCCTATCGAGTCTGCACCGGCCACAATCCCACCCAGGCCCATTCCCCACATATTTACCCGCTAATCCCTCTAACCTACGCATCCCAGGACTCTAAGGGGCAATTTTTTAACCTGGCCAATCAACCTAACCCACACATCTTTGGACTGTGGGAGGAAACCGGAGCACCCGGAGGAAACCCACGCAGACACGAGGAGAATGTGCAAACTCCACACAGACAGTGACCCGAGCCGGGAATCGAACCCGGGACCCTGGAGCTGTGAAGCAGCAGTGCTAACCACTGTGCTACCGTGCCACCCATCTTTGAGGATCAGAAGGAGAGAGAAATGGAGAAGTTTACAGAGGAATGCATAGGATCACGGGGCTGGAGGAGGTTACAGAGATAGGAAGGGGATGAGGCCCTTGAAAGGATTTGAAAACAAGTATGAGAATTTTAAGAGCAAGGCATTGCCACAGCGGCAATCTTGATCCAGAGTCACCCAGTCAGATTCCCTGTTTTATATAGAATCCATCAAGTTCCCACGCAATCAGGTGAGTTCTCCCATGGGATGGTTAATCCATTAGATCATCTCGGAGGATAAACATTTACCGCTATATAATTCAAATTTAGATCTCCAATTTGAGTTCCTTCACTGTTGTAGCTACTGAATATTCCAGCAGAGGGAATAAAAGAGTCAATCATCCTGTATCTTGTGGAATCTGCATCACGCAGACAAACTTACCTTTAATTTGATTGACATTCAATGCAAACAATCAGAGAAATATGCTGTTCAGATCACTGTTTCCTTTGCTTGTTTGTGCAGAGGCATGAAATCATTAACTTAAACCAGGCCCGGTCCACATAAAGTTATATTCAATGGAACAAATATCTGTGTTGCAGTGTATCTCCAATCATGTTTTTCAAAGTTTCAAACTCCATTAGCAGTTACAATAGAACAAGAATAATAGGTGCGTTATTGTACAGAAAGTTATAACCAAGGGCAAACACCAAAGTGACCCTGACTCCTGTCAGCAGCTAAATCTTGTTTACTCCTGTTGTTTTATTCAATGGTTTTATATTTTATTCTCTCATGCCACAGCTTGTTGACAAAATGATTTAAAATAAGAATTCTCCCCCCCAGAGGGCATCCCCAAAGATAACTCCCCTTCCTTCCTGCCTGCCTTTTGAAAAATAAAATGAAAATCAGGCTGCCCATTCCGACCTGACTGCCCATGCTAAATGATTTATGATATGGGTAGAGTAATATTGATACATAATTATTTATTTAAATATGGCGGATGGTCTGCTGATTGTGGAACCCACTCACCCACCGCTCCCTATGTTATGTGGGTGAGTGTGGGGGGTGGTGGCATAGATTACAAAAGCAGGGAAGTCACGTTGGACTTGTATAGAACTTTGGTGAGGCCACAGCTAGAGTACTGTGTGAGATTCTGGTTGCCATATTATAGGAAGGATGTTATTGTGTGCCGGTGAGGGGCGGGGGGTAGGTTGCAGAGGAGATTCACCAGGATGCTGCCTAGGATGGAACATTTCAGTAATGAAGAGAGGTTGGATAGGCTTGGGTTTTTGTTGGAGCAGAGAAGACTGAGGCGGCGACCTGATCAAGGTGTACAAGATTATGAGGGGCATGGACAGGGTGGATAAGCAGCTGTTCCCCTTAGTTAAAGGGTCAGACACGAGAGGATATAGTTTCAAGGTGAGGGGCAGAAGGTTCAGGGGGGCTGTGAGGAAAAATTTTTTTACCCAGAAGATGGTGACCGTCTGGGAGGGTGGTGGAGGCAGGTTTCCTCACATCCTTTAAAAGGTATCTGGATGAGCATCTGGCACATCATAACCTTCAGGTCTGTGGGCCAAGTGCTGGTAAATGGCATTAGGCAGGAGGTCAGGTGTTACTCTCATGTTGGTGCAGACTTGATGTGCTGAAGGGTCTCTTCTGCACTGTATGATTCTATGATCCCAGCTCACACATTGTTCAGGATTATACATTGGGATTTGACAGCTTCCTTACACTCTCAATTTTAGTACTCTTCTTGATCCATCCGTGTCAATGATTGGGTTTGAATTTCCTTGGTTGTTCTCCAGACTCCAACCAGTGCTACATGATAGGGTCTGGTGGAATGACCAATTTATTTGGTACTCCCTATGGACCTGGCAAAAGGCAGAGCAAGTCATGTTTCAAGGTCGATGTGGGGTTTGCACGTTCTCCCCGTGTCTGTGTGGGTTTCCGTCAAGTGCTCCAATTTCCTCCCACAATCCACACTTTTAAATCTGGAGCTGAAAGTGTTTTCAGCTGTTCGAAACAAATATTCAGTCAGTCAACTGAACTGGAAAGCCATGAAAACAGAAGTCTAAAAAATGTCTTCAATTTATTTTCTGATTTTATTTTACACAATGAAGGTGGCTTCTTGGCCAGTGTGATATCACATCTCACAGAACCATGGCAATCCTTAGCAATGTGCCGTGGTAACAGCATGTGACTGAGGTACCATTGTGACTTCGAATCAGTAATCATGGTAAAAATTGAAAATAAATTATATCAAAAGGAGAAATAAGACCACAGTCCAAAGATGTGCGGGTTAGGTTGATTGGCCAGGTTAAAAATTGCCCCTTAGAATCATAAGATGCGTAGGTTAGAGGGATTAGCGGGTAAATATGTGGGGGTAGGGCCTGGGTGGGATTGTGGTCGGTGCAAACTCGATGGGCCGAATGGCCTCCTTCTGCACTGTAGGGTTCTATGATTTCCGTACGCCTTCTTAACAACCCTATCAACCTGTGTGCCAACTTTCAGGGATCTATGCACATGGACACCGAGATCTCTCTGCTCATCCACATTACTAAGTATCTTACCATTAGCCCAGTACTCTGTATTCTTGTTACTCCTTCCAAAGTGAGTCACCTCACACTTTTCCGCATTAAACTCCATTTGCCACCTCTCAACCCAGCTCTGCAGCTTATCTATGTCCCTCTGTAACATGCAACATCCTTCCGCACTGTCCACAACTCCACCGACTTTAGTGTCATCTGCAAATTTACTAACCCATCCTTCTACGCCCTCATCCAGGTCATTTATAAAAATGACAAACAGCAGTGGCCCCAAAACAGATCCTTGCGGTACACCACTAGTAACTGAACTCCAGGATGAACATCTTTACTCAGAGGGTAGTAAGGGCGTGGAATCCCTGCCTGCAACAATAGTGGACTCGCCAACATTAAGGGCATTTAAATGGTCATTGGATAAACATACGGATGATATTGGAAGACTGTAGGTTAGATGGGCTTTCGATTGGTTTCACAGGTCGGCGCAACATCGAGGGCCGAATGGCCTGTACTGCGCTGTAATGTTCTATGATTAAAGTTTATTTATTAGTGTCACATGTGCGCTTACGTTAACACTGCAATGAAGTTACTGTGAAAATCCTCTACTCGCCACACTCCGGCGCCTCTTCAAGTACACTGAGGGAAAATTTAGCATAGCCAATGCACCTAACCAACATTTCTTTCAGACTATGGGACGAAACCGGAGCACCCGGAGGAAACCCACTCGAACACGGGGAGGGCATGCAGACTCTGCACAGAAAGTCACCCAAGCTGAGAATCAAACCCGGGTCCCTGGCACTGTGAGGCAGCAGTGCTAACCACAATGCCAACGTGCCGTCCCACTGGTGCAAGGAAAAAGGGTGGTTAGTAATGGAACAATTGAATCCAGAAATGGGTCTGGAGTAAATGTAGAACAGAATCATTAACTGTAACTACTGTCTGAAATGATGGGGTCTGCTACATGTTCTTGTCTTTCAGATTCCTGATGCTGATAATAATCACATTAAATTTGGAAGGATTAGAACTCTATCTTGCACGTGTTATCTTGTACAATAGAAGGACCAGTTTGAACTGATTCTGTTACCCATCACACATATCTCCAGTACAGCCATGAAATGTGGCCCCGTAACAATTGCACCTAACAATTAATTCCTAGCTATTTAAGCATTAAATTAAATTAGCGTTCTTCAAATACACTCAAATCACCATGTTTGTTTTAGAATCATTAAAGTTAATCAAGTTTATCTTGATTGATTTGGTCATTTCCTCTCGTTCCCATTTTCTCAATCTTTTCTATGTATAGTGGCACGGTCGCACAGTGGTTAGCACTGCTGCTTCACAGCTCCAGGGACCTGGGTTCAAATCCTGGCTCAGGTCACTGTCTGTGTGGAGTTTGCACATTCTCCCTGTGTCTGCGTGGGTTTCCTCCGGGTGCTCCGGTTTCCTCCCACAGTCCAAAGATGTGCGGGCTAGGTTGATTGGCCGTTCTAAGTTGTCCCTTCGTGTCCCGGGATGCATAGGTTAGAGGGATTAGTGGGTAAATATGTCGGGATATGGGGATAGGGCCTGGGTGGGATTGTGGTTGGTGCAGACTCGATGGGCCGAATGGCCTCTATCTGCACTGTAGGATTCTATGATCTATAGAACTGAATGTTGAGTTTAGAAGGCTGTAAAGAGTCCAATTGAAAAAGGTGATGTTCCTTGAGCTTCATTTGAACTTCATTGGGGCAGCGTAGAAATAATATTAAAGAGTAGTCATTGTTGCAAAGTAGAAAAGGTGGTAACCAGTTTGGGCACAGCAAGCCCCCACACACAGCATCGTTATAATGGTCAGGTTACTCTTTCTCCATTGGTTAAGGAATACATTTTTGGCCGTAAAACCAGGAGAAATCCCTTCCACTTTCGCGGAATTCTTTTTTACCCTCATGCCCTATTCCCTCTGTTGATTTTTGCACTATGTCACTTCTGATAATGTTGCTGCCACAATTTTCTCCCCTGCTTGCTGCTCCTACTGGTTCTTACTCCCCACTTCCCTCCACTCGCACTAGGATGCCTCATTCCGAATCCACCCTCAGCATCATTCCTGGTTCCCGCCTGCTGTTGTGTGGGACTGAACTCTACTGCCCAATACCGTAAGCAGCCGGCTTTTTCCAAAACAACTGTGATATCAGCACAGGGACTACATCAAACAGTCTAACATTCTGGTTGAACAGTAGCAGCATTGAAAGGCAAAGTCCTGCTGACTTTTGCCAGTAGCTGCACACCAGAGAGGTGTAGGTGCAAAATCCTCTCAGTATAAGTGGAGATGGTGTGCACTTAACCATCATCATCGACAGGTGAGGTGTAAGAGGAAGTTTCAACAAGCAACATTTTTCTATTTTGACAGACACCGAGCTCTCATTAGATAATTTATTTCAGTGAAAAAATGCTCCATTGGTTGTGAAAAGCTTTGTAGTACATTAGTCTTTAGTTTGTGTACGTTTTTAAACTGAATTTTTCGTACTTGCTAACACAAACATCCAGAGACAGAAATGGACAAGTGTAAACCCGAAGCCTGGAAAACCAACTGTTCTATTGCATTCCCCAGAGACATATCTTCAAAGCTGATGGTGGGCTGCAGCCGAACCCCAGAGTGTGGCCGTCAGTGGCAAAACAAACTTCTTAGTAGATTAAGGTGCAGGGCAGCTGGATAGAGTCCAAGTCCTTATTGTCAACTGAGGTGTTTTACTTCAGCAATGAGTTCATGGCCTTTCCTGCAGGTTCTCACTCTGACTCTGCAACAAATGTACCTAATGTTTTGATCTGGTGCTGAGCCAAGCTGGCTTCATTACTTTGCACATTAGGATTAGTTTTATCACTTAGTTAATGCACATGGTTAAAGGAGCATTGTCTTGTTTGAATAACCTTCTGATCACTTGAGAGTGACATCATTGTGAAGGGAATGATGTATGTTTCTTCTGGTTTGTTATAAAGACAGAAAATGTTGGAAATACTCAGCAAGTCTGGCAACACCATGTGGAGAGAGAAACAGAGTTAACATTAATGGTCAGTCATCAATCTACTGTTGAAAGCTTATCGATCTGAAACATTAACTTTATTTCTCTCTCCTGCTGAGTACTTCCAGCATTTTCTGTTCATTTTTCAGATTTCCAGCAGCTGCAGTATTTTTCCTTTTGTTTTTTCTCTTCAAAACAAAAAGTAACTGAGTACTTCACAAAGACTTCCTAATCTTCCCCTTTATTCTCCTTAAGGAGCTTACTCCCTTCGGATATATAACTGGCAGTCCACCCGGTCACTTGTCCGAGAGGCATCCCTCGTGTATTTGCCCAGTTGGCAGGCTGTGATTGCTCCCATTCCCCACTCTTCTCACCCAGAGGTCAATTGGAGCACCCCTTCACCTGCTAGCATAGCCGAGGCAAGTTCCCACAGCAAATGTCAGGAATTTAACCCGGGATCTTCAGGTCTGTAATTGCTCAGTGCCACACTACATTCAGCACTGAGCCATGGCAGCAGCTATGACAATGCTTCTTTAATGAGTAGGACTGACATGTACTATGAATAGATCTACTGCATACTTCCTATCTAGTTTCAAAGGTCCCAGAGGTGCCATGCTCCCAGTGCCTAATCTAACATGGCTACTTGTGAGTCGTCTTTATTACGTTGTTGTTTTTTCCATCATCCTCCTCTTTCCGATGCTCCTCTATGTCTGCTGTGCATTTTCGCTGACTTGGATTTTGTTTGAGCCTGAAACAAACAAATAGAAATGTGAAGCACTGTTAGCTGCTCAGAAAGTGACTCATAGCGACAGTGTTCCCTTTTCAGACAGCGAGTAAGTCAGGGTAATGAAAGAACAAAACAACCATTTCTTTATCCAAACGAATAGCTTTAAAAATAAGGCAACTTGATTTACAGAGTAACCTGCTAATGAGCAGAAAATAACCTTCAAACTGACCGTGGGAGTCATACTGGAGAAAGAAGCAAAGAAAGAAAGCTAATCTGTTTTCTAATGGTCTTCCCAAAAACAATTGTCCTCTAACTGACCTCAAAATGGCACAATCATTCCAGGGTATGGCCTTTAATGGACACATTAAGTAGCCCTTTAACAGCAGAATAATACATTGCGCACATCATGGAAGAATGGGATTAGTTGCTTGATGCTTTGCATCAGTGCTGATCACGAGAGTGTGAGCTCTATGCGACCAAGTGCACAGGGCTTCAATCTGGTGACTACCCAAAGCACTGAACATAGCATGAGCTGCTCAGTGATAGTGTGAGCAGGGAACAAATAAGGCAAGTGCTCCTTTGGTTAAGGGCTGAGCAAATTCCTAGGCTGCTTATCCAAAGTATCAGAAACATGCTGCTTTCTCTCCTTATTCCTGCAAAATGAGTGTGGGACTAATTGGGTAGCTCTTTCAAAAAGCCATCACAGGCACAATGGGCTGAGTGGTCTCCTTGGTGCTGTATAATTCGATGATTCTTTGAAAATATATGTTTTTAAAAAAATATATGCTTTCTCTTCTAGAACTTGATCTCAATTCAGCTCCACCTCGAGATCTGCTCCCTCTGCTGGTAGCAAAAGTCTCCATGAGTTCTAATGGGTTTAGTACTCACTCACACTCAGAACCACAGAGAGGCTTATGTAGAAAATGGGAGCTGCTTGGGCTCATGCTATAGTCATTCAGATGATTGTGTGTTTCCCACCTCGTTCTGAGTGGCCATGGGAAGGTTGTGAATCATCATTCCCAAAAACAGCACTAATCAATTTCTAATCAAAAAGCAGAAAGCTATGGATGCTGAAAATCTGATGAAAGATCATGAACCCAAAACATTAACTTATATTTTTCTTCAAAGATGCTGCCAAATCGGCTGGGTATGCAATTTGATTTCTAACCAATTCCTCGCCCAGTCTACTAACTCAGCCTGACTTTCTATGTGGCCTCTATGTGACTTCCTGTTTTACTGCAAGAGGTCCAAATGATCACTTGTTCTGCAAAGGAAGCTTCCCAATATCTGGTCAATTCAAATTGTCAATGTATCAAAATAATGACAGTTAAAATACAATCATTGAATGGTAACAGTGGAGAAGGGCCATTTGGTCTGTCAAGGCTGTGCTGGTTCTCTTAAAAGCTACTCAGCTAACTGGCCATTACAGGATGGTCACGACTGGGACTTGAATATCCAGGGGTATCAAACTGTTCGGAGGGACCGACAGGAAGATAAGGGAGGTGGTGTAGCTCTGATATTTAAGGATGATATCAGGGCGGTCGTGAGAGATGAAATGTATCCTAGGATTCCTTGGGAGGCAAGGGATGAGATTGCAGAGCCTTTGGCTTTGATCTTTGGGTCCTCGCTGTCCACGGGGATGGTGCCAGAGGACTGGAGAATGGCGAATGTTGTTCCTCTGTTTAAGAAAGGGAATAGAAATGACCCTGGTAATTATAGACCGGTTAGTCTTACTTCGGTGGTTGGTAAATTGATGGAAAAGGTCCTTAGAGATGGGATTTACGACCATTTAGAAAGATGCGGATTAATCCGGGATAGTCAGCACGGATTCGTGAAGGGCAAGTCGTGCCTCACAAATTTGATAGAATTTTTTGAGGAGGTAACTAAGTGTGTTGATGAAGGTAGGGCAGTTGATGTCATATACATGGATTTTAGTAAGGCGTTTGATAAGGTCCCCCATGGTCGGCTTATGATGAAAGTGAGGAGGTGTGGGATAGAGGGAAAGTTGGCCGATTGGATAGGTAACTGGCTGTCTGATCGAAGACAGAGGGTGGTGGTGGATGGAAAATTTTCGGATTGGAGGCAGGTTGCTAGCGGAGTGCCGCAGGGATCAGTGCTTGGTCCTCTGCTCTTTGTGATTTTTATTAATGACTTAGAGGAGGGGGCTGAAGGGTGGATCAGTAAATTTGCTGATGACACCAAGATTGGTGGAGTAGTGGATGAGGTGGAGGGCTGTTGTAGGCTGCAAAGAATAAATGTGAGGTGATTCATTTTGGTAGGACTAATTTAAATGTGGATTACAGGGTCAAAGGTAGGGTTCTGAAGACTGTGGAGGAACAGAGAGATCTTGGGGTCCATATCCACAGATCTCTAAAGGTTGCCACTCAAGTGGATAGAGCTGTGAAGAAGGCCTATAGTGTGTTAGCTTTTATTAACAGGGGGTTGGAGTTTAAGAGCCGTGGGGTTATGCTGCAACTGTACAGGACCTTGGTGAGACCACATTTGGAATATTGTGTGCAGTTCTGGTCACCTCACTATAAGAAGGACGTGGAAGCGCTGGAAAGAGTGCAGAGGAGATTTACCAGGATGCTGCCTGGTTTGGAGGGTAGGTCTTATGAGGAAGGGTTGAGGGAGCTAGGGCTGTTCTCTCTGGAGCGGAGGAGGCTGAGGGGAGACTTAATAGAGGTTTATAAAATGATGAAGGGGATAGATCGAGTGAACGTTCAAAGACTATTTCCTCGGGTGGATGGAGCTATTACAAGGGGGCATAACTATAGGGTTCATGGTGGGAGATATAGGAAGGATATCAGAGGTAGGTTCTTCACGCAGAGAGTGGTTGGGGTGTGGAATGGACTGCCTGCAGTGATAGTGGAGTCAGACACTTTAGGAACATTTAAGCGGTTATTGGATAGGCACATGGGATAGCTTGATCTTGATTTCAGATAAAGTTCGGCACAACATCGTGGGCCGAAGGGCCTGTTGTGTGCTGTATTGTTCTATGTTCTATCAGCAGAAAGCCACGAAAAAAGCTATAAAGAAAGGTAAGATGGTTATGAGAGTAAACTAGCTCAGAATATAAAAACAGATAGCAAAAGTTTCTACAAATATATAAAACGAAAAAGAGTGGCTAAAGTAAACATTGGTCCTTTAGAGGACGAGAAGGGGATGTAATTAAGGCGGCAAATGGAATTTTGTCCTTCATTGCTAGAGGGATGGAATTTAAAAACAGCGAGATTATGTTGCAGCTTTATAAGGTGCTGGTGAGGCCACACCTGGAGTACTGTGTACAGTTTTGGTCTCCTTACTTGAGAAAGGATATACTGTCACTGGAGGGGGTGCAGAGGAGATTCACTAGGTTGATTCCGGAGTTGAGAGGGTTGTCTTATGAGGAGAGACTGAGTAGACTGGGGCTGTACTCATTGGAATTCAGAAGAATGAGGGGAGATCTTATAGAAACATATCAGATTATGAAGGGAATAGATAAGATAGAAGCAGGGAAGTTGTTTCCACTGGCGGGTGAAACTAGAACTAGGGGGCACAGCCTCAAAATAAGGGGAAGCAGATTTCGGACTGAGTTGAGGAGGAACTTCTTCACACAAAGAGTTGTGAATCTGTGGAATTCCCTGCCCAGTGAAGCAGTCGAGGCTACCTCATTGAATGTTTTTAAGGCAAGGATAGATAAATTTTTGAACAGTAAAGGAATTAAGGGTTATGGTGAGTGGGCGGGTAAGTGGAGCTGAGTCCACAAAAAGATCAGCTATGATCTTATTGAATGGCGGAGCAGGCTCGAGGGGCCAGATGGCCTACTCCTAGTTCTTATGTTGTTCTTATAACCCCACTTCCCTACCCTTCTCCCGATAACCCTGCAAAACTTTTCCTCTTCAAATACTTGCTTCATCCTCATTAGTAAGTCAGCATTGAATCAGCCTCCAAGCTCTCAAGACAATTCATTCCAGATCCTAAGTATTTGCAACACAAAGTGTTTTGATCTCATGTCACCGGTGGTTCTTTTGCAGCCATCTTAAATTGCGTTCTCTGGTTCTGGACCCATCGGCCAATGGGAACAGGTTCTCCCCATCTATGTTGCTCAGACCCAGCATGATTTTGAAAACTTCTATTAAATTTCCTCTCAATGTTCTCTTCTGTAAAGAGAACAGCTCCAGCTTCACCAATCTATCCTCATAATGAAGACTCACATCTCTGGAACCATTCTCTAAAGCTTTCGCATTCTTCCAAATCTGCAGTGTCCAGAATGGGATATAATATTCCAGTTATTGCCGAACCAAAAAGGTTCACCATAACTCCCTTCCTTTATTTCTAAAATTCAGAAATTGTATACCTTAATGACCACTTTCTTAGCCTGGCCTGCCACCTTCAATGATTTGTGCACATTTACTCCTCACCTTCTTTGCTCCTGAATATTCTTTAGAATTGTATCCTTTATTTTATATCACTTCTCATTCTTTCTAACAAAATGGATCACCTCACACTTCTCTGCATTTAAGTTGATCTGCCACTTGTCCAGTCATTCCACCAGCCTATGTCCTCCTGAAGTCTATCACTATTCTCCTCGAAGTTGACAATTCTTCCAAGCTTTATGTCATCTATAGCTTTCAAAAACATGTCCTGCACACTCAAGTCTAGATCATTAATATATATCAAGGAATGTAGTCACCTTAATATCCACCTCACTATATACCTTCTTCCAGTGCAAACATCTGCACACCACTACTTTCCTAACTTCTTATTCATTTGCCTTTTATTCCCTGGGCTTTAACTTTTCTGACAAGTTTATTGTGCAGCATTTTAGTTATCAAAGGCCGTTTGGAAGTCTATTTACATTCTATCAACTGCATTATCTTCATCAAAATACTCAATCGATTTAGTTAAACATGATTTGTCCTTAACAAATTTGTGCTGGCTTTCCTTAATCAATCCATATTTGTCCAAAAGACTGTTAATATTGTCTCTAAAAGTCTTCATCTCACCAAGATTAAGCTGACTAGCCTTTTGTTGCTGGGGTTGTCCTTACCCATTTTAAGGATTTATTATTGCTGAATATTATCAGTGTTTTGTTACTATTTATGGATATCAATAGTGCATACTATCTGCGCTTTCTTCAACATGAAATATGGTTACAACTATTGCAAGAATATCTAAGTGTTATGCAATCCAGGGAAAAAAATCTGTGGCTGCAATGATCAAAATCTTAGCTGTCATTGAATCAGATGGTCAATGAAGGAGGCTGCATTATCATCAAACTCTACCTTTGTCTTTTCTGCATGATGCTTTAATACCTGCTCAGTATGATATTTTTTTTGATGCTGCAACAATTCCATTAGTTCCCCAAGGCCATTAGTTCCTTAATGGGAACCATTAGGAGAAACTCATCTGTTGCTGAACATTGTATCCATTTGATCAGAAAAACAATACATTCAAAAGATGAGCAAAACACATCTAGAAGAAAGGCTATAGAGCACCTTTCATGACATTAGGACATCCCAAAAGTTTTTTTTCCCCACAGCTAATGAAATTTATTTTGAAGTGCAATTAGTCTCATCATGTAGGAACACAGCAGCCAATTTGCCCACAGCAAGCTCCCACAAACACAAATTTGGTGATGACCTGATACGTTTTGGTGATGTTGGTTGAGGAATGAACATTGTTCAGGACATCAGGAAGAACACCCCAACTCTTCTTTGGACCTTCCACATCCACCCGAAAGGGGAGACAGGACCTTGGTTGAAAACTGATCTGAAATACTGCACCTCAAACAGTGCAGCACTCCCTCAATATTGCAATGAAGTGTCAGCGTAGATTTTCTACTCATGTCTCTGGAACAGAATTTAAACTACAACCATCTAATGGAGAGAGATGTGCCATATTGTTGTAATTATTTGTTATTTTGGGTGGTGTATCGTGTCTCTCCGATCCTATTGCAGGTTTGATATGTGCACGTCACCCTTGCAACAGCAGGAATCTTTTCCACACTAGCATCCATTTCTTAAGGGTAAATAATGTTCAACGAATCTGTTTGTGTTTCTGGATGAGGTAACAGAGTGTAGATGAGATTGATGTGGTGTAAAGGGCTTCCAAAAAAATAGATAACTGATAAAGTGCCACATAAGAGGCTTGTCAGCAAAGTTAGAGTTCATGGAATAAAAATGACAGGAGCAGCATAGATACGAAAATAGCCAAGTTACAGGAAAGAGTCGTGGAGGATGATTGTTTTCTGAATGGGAGGGAGGCATATACTGCGGTCCCCCATGGTTGTTAGGACCCCTGCTCTTCCTGATTTATATTTATGATCTCGAGTCTCGAGCTTGGTGTGCAGGGCACAACTTCAAAGTTTGCAGATGACTCAAAACTTGGAAGTATTGTCAACTGAGAGGAGGATAGTGTTAAACTTCAAAAGGACATACATAGGTTGGTAAAATGAGCAGACAGGTGGCAGATGAAATTTAATGGAGCGAAATGTGAATTAGTTCAGTTTGTAGGAAGAAGAATGTAGAATAAAGGATACAATTCTAAAGGTGGTGCAGGAACAGAGGGAGCTGCTGATATCCGTGTACAATTTACTGAAGGTTGCGGGGCAATTTGAGGAACTGGCTAAGAAAACATATGGGATTCTGAGCTTTACAAATCAGGGTATAGAGTACAAAAGCAAGGAATTTATGATAAACCCAAATAAAACACTGACCAAGCTGCCACTGCAGTATTACATTCTGGGCACCATATTTTAGGAAGGATGTGAAGGCACTGGACAGGTTTCAGAAGCGATTCATGAGTGGTTCCAGGAATGAAGAACTTCAGTTATGGGGATAGATTGGAGGAGCTGGGACAGTTCTTTTTGGAGAAGAGAAGATTAGGAGGAGATTTGATGGGGGTCTGGAAAGAGTAGATAGAGACAAATTATTTCAGTTGTTGAGAGCTTCAAGAATCAGAGGGCTGTGATTTAAGGTGATTGACAAAAGAAGGAGCAGCAACAGGGAACCAGAAAAAAGTTATGGTGCAGAAAGAGGCTATTCAGCCCATCATGTCTGTGCTGGTCAAAAAAAGAGTGAAAAAGAAACTATGTCGCGCATTTAATCCCATTTTCCAGCAACTGGCCTGTATCCTTACAGGTTACAGTCTTTCAGATGCTGTTCCAGGTACCTTTAAAATGAGTTGGGTGTTTCAGTCTCATCATCAATTTAGGCAGTGAATTCCAGATGCCCACTGCCCTTTGGGTAAAATGGATTTTTCCTCATGTTCCCTCTAATCCTTTTACCAGTCACCTTAAATCTGTGCCCTCTGGTAACTGACCCCCTCAGTAAGGGGAAACAAGTCTTTCTTGTTACCTTATCTAGACTCCTGATAATTTTGTGCACCTCAATTAGGTTACCACTTAGCCTCCTCTGTTCTGAGGAAAACAACCCCAGCCTATCAAATTTCTCCTCAGAGCTGCAATTTTCAAGCCCCGGCAACATGAGGAAAAAATGTTTTTACACAGTGAGTGTTTAGGAGGTGGAACACAAATAATACTGAACATGATGGAATCATCAGCAAACATCTCCACTTTATGATGGAGCGTGAGTCATATATGAAGCAGCTGAAAATGGCTGGGCCCCGGGCACTACCCTGAGGTGGGGCTCCCTGATACTACACTCTGTCAAATGCTGCCTTCATGTCAAGGGCTTTCACTTTTATCTAACCTCTGGAATTTAGCTCTTTTCTCTGTATTTGGACCAAGGCTGGAATGAGATCTGGAGCCGAGTGGTTCTAGCAAAACCCAAACTGAGCATCAGTGAGTTGGTTATTGCTGATTACCTGGTCATTATCACAGTGCTGTTTGTGGAAACTTGTGGTTTCCTATGTTTCCTAAATTATACCAGTGGCCCATATTTTCATTACAAAGAGGGATTGGGATTGTTAAAAGTGAACATGAATATGCACTTTTTACACACAAACCAACTGAAACTATCCAGCTGTCAAAATTAGAATTATAGAGTTGTAGAATTATATTCCTACATTAACTCTATGGCAATAATCTGCTAAAGATTTTAGCATTCCATTCTGGGTGCAATTGGCTATTGGGTCCCAAATTCTGTCAAAAATGTTACTTTTTGCAATGTGTTTCATATTCCCTCAGGTTTCAGTTCAAACATGTTACGGTAATGATTTTTCAGGTCAATAAGTACGGTGGTTAATGAAAAATAAGGTTCATTTCCCCTTCCCCACTAATGTCCTACAGAGCAGTTAATGTCAGCCCTACCGTCTGACCTCGTGTTACCTAGCTGCAAAGTTAATTATTTTCAACGAAACAAAAACCAATCCTGTTGCATTAAGCTGAATTGGAATACCAACTAAAGGACACATTTGGCACGAGAAGATTTTCCTGTTGTTATTGTTTCAGAGCCAGTAATTATTGATGACTGTGGCCACAACTGTGATGTAAATTTCCACTGTGGTACATGAGTAAATGCAAAATCTTCTGTGCAATAGTGCAATCAGGCAGCATTCTACAAGGTCATTTAATAAAGAAAATTGTTTTAAAAATATCCCATGATATTATTTATCAATGATAATTTGGTGCAGTTTTATTCACAAAGTTGAAAATGGGCTTGGCACAAAAATAACTGATTTAATCAGAGCATCTGGTTCATCAAGTGTTTTGTAGGTGGGGTTGCTTTCTAGTCTGATATTTCTTAAACCACCATCAGAAACACGAGTTGCAATAAATGTTTTTAGTGCTTAAAATTGATGATCTTTCAATCGGGTTTTGCCTGTTTCGGGTGAAGGCTCCTTCCAAATCCACAACCATTACCATCTAGAAGAACAAGGTGGTGGGAATGAGTTAACATTGAGTTGGCATCAGGGGTGGGGGGGGGAGGGGGGGTATGAGTAATGTGGGCTTGGAAGAGGGCATGAGTTGGCATGGACGATATCATGTGCCAAGGGGGTGATGGGGTAGTGAGGGCCAAAGGATCTAACTGTTCTGAAACATCTGGGACTTAAGACAGGTCTTCTAACCAGCCTGCCTCAGCATTCGACGACCCCTTTGTCTGTCTACACTCAGCTTTCATTTCAGCGGGACCTGTCCTGCATCCACCATTCTCAAGTAGAAATCACATGATTTGGGACACTTAAAATAACGAGTTGGAAAATATCCCGACTTGAACTACCTGCCTTGGCAGTGAAAATCCAGCCCACAAAATTGACCATTGGTCAAGCAACAGTGGCAAAGAATCTATGTAACACAGTTAAAAAAAGAGCAAGCTATCATTATGATGATGTTTTTGCAACATGAAGCGCAATTTTGTCAAAATAGAAGTCAACATTGAGTCATAAATGTATACAGCACAGAAAAGGGCACTTCAGCCCATCGAATCTGTGCCAGTCAAAGACAAACTACCTAACTATTCTAATCCCATGTTCCAGCACTTGGCCCATAGCCTTATATGCCTTGGCAATGCAAGTGCACGTCCAAATACTTCTTAAATGTTATGAAGGTCTCTTCCTTCACCATCCTTTCAGCAAGTGAGTTACAGACTCCCACTCCCCTCTGGGTGAAAATGTTTTTCCCCCACTTTCCCTCTAAACCTCCTGCCCCTTACCTTAAATCTATGCTCCCTAGTCAATGACCCCTCCACTAAGGGAAAAAGTTTCTGTCTATCTATCTATGCTCCTTATAATTTTATACATCTCAATCATGTCCCCATTCAATCTGCTCCAAGAAAAACAACCCCTGTCTATCCAATCTCTCTTCATAACTAAAACTCCCCAGCCCAGGTAATGTCCTTAGAAAGAAACCCTACAGCACAGAAAGAGGCCATTCGGCCCATCGACTCTGCACCGACCACTATCCCACCCAGGCCCTACCCCCATATCCCTACATATTTACCCACTAACCCCTCTAACCTACGCATCCCAGGACACTAAGGGCAATTTTAGCATGGCCAATCAACCTAACTCGCACATCCTGGTAAACCTTTTCTGCAACCTTTCCAGTGCTATCACATCCCTCCTTTAATATGGATTCTGGAATTGCACACACTACTCTAGTTGTGGCCTAACCAATGTTTTATACAGTTCCAACATAACTTCCCTGCTCTTAAACTCTATGCCTCGGCTAATAAAGGTAAAAATACCATATGCTTTCTTAACCACTTTATCCACCAGTCCTGCCCGAGTGCATCACCTCAAATTTATCTGGATTGAATTTCATTTGCCACTGATCAGCCATTCTGACCAGCCCATCGATATCCTCCTATAATGTTATGTGACAAGACCAATTTGTGTTCAGACTTATTTCTGAGGAACTGACAACCTCACAATGTTGATTTTATTATTAAAGATATATAATGTTGGATCATTGTACTATACAGAGAATTGACTGAGCTCTTACCTCTCTCTGTTAAAAACGATAAATTCCTTCTGGACTGTGTCTAGATGTTGCTGAAGATGTCCATTCTTCCGATGTTTAAGCAGATGATGCAAGACATTGAAAATATAAAGAAAAACACTGTAAGGGACTATACACCATAATATTTCTCTCTCAATATTAAATGCCATGGTCAAAACCAGTTCCTGTTAAGGCATTCGGCTGGCAAACAGAATGCAACACAGCTATTCAGTAAAGGAGGGAGAGAGAACACAGGGACATTCAGGACTGTTAGCCTGCCATTATTTGGAAAATGCTAAGTGAAGTCTCAACAACACATTTTGAAAATAATAGTATCATCGGATAATGTCAACGTTGTTTTACAAAATGGAAATCATGTTTGAGAAACATATTAGAGTTTCTGAGGATGTAACAAGTGATGTAGATAAAGTGGAACTAGTAGATGTAGGGTACTTGAATTTTCAAAAAGCATTTGATAAGATGCCACACAGAAGGTTGTTATACAAGATAAGGTCTCATGGAGTTGGGGTGTGATAAATTAACAGGGACAGAGGATTGGTTAATGACACGAAGCAAGGAGCAGGCATAAATGGGGCATTTTTAAGTTGGCAGCCTTTGAATAGTAGAGTACCTCAAGGATCAGTTTGGGGCCTCAGCTATTTATAATTTATGACTCAGGCAGAGAATAATGTACGTACGTTTCATGATAATACAAAGCAAGTAGAATTGCAAGCTGCGAGGAGGACAAAAAGAGGTTGCAATATGATTTAGATAGGTTCAGTGAGTGGAAAACAAGGGAAACAGTGCCCATGGGCAGTGCTAGCAGGGGAGGGGCAGGGCCTAAGGGGAGGCAGATGGCAGCTGCACACTCTGCAATCGGTGATTGGTCGGGCGGGAGGGGGGGAGCTGCGAAATCTGCAATTGGCAATTGGCTGGGGTGGCAATTGATTGGATCAGGGGTGGGTATCAGGATGGCGATTGGCCGGAGGAGGGGGAGTATAGGGGTGATATTCAGGAGGGTGGGGCGGTCAGCCGGGGAGGCTAGTGAACAGGGGGAGTGGGGCATGGTGGGGTGGATGATATCTTTGGGGTATGGGGGTGGTGACTGACAGATCATTTTGTTGCACTGAGCAGAGCGATCTACGCATGCACAATAGAGCCCTCCAGTGTGAGCAGTCGGCTTTCTGATGTCAATAGGTTCTGTCCACTTCCACTACTGGCTTGAATCACACTTTGCCTTTTTTTTGCACTAAGTGCCATAAGATGAGTCTGAAGGCTTACTGAAAAAAATGGGTGTGATTCTCTTCAGTTTTCATGCTTGTTTGACACCGAGAACTTTTTTGAAAAGATCGCCCCCAAAGACTTTCATTTATGTAACACCTTTCATGACCACTGGATGTTGTAAAGCCAATTTAACAATACTTCTGAATTGTAGTCATGGTTGTAACGTAGGAAATGTGAAAGCCAATTTATGCACAGCAAGCTCCCACAAATAGTAACATGGTAATGAACAGGTAATCTGCTTTTGTGATGTTTACTGAGAGATAAATATCGACCAGGACACTAGGGGATAACTCCCCTGCTCTTCTTCAAAATAACTTCACAGGATCTTTCACATCAAATCATGCAGGCAAATGTGGGGCCTTGGTTTCACATCTCATCTGAAAGAAGGCACTTCCCTCTGTATTGTACTGCAGTATGAGCCTTGATATTTGTGCAGGTGTGGGTCTGAAACCCAGAACCCTGTGGCTGGAATTCTTCCATTTGGGGACTAAGTCCTGTGGCAGGGGTTGGAATGTGAAGGCCAGTGGGAAAACACGCCAAATCTTCCAGCCCTGACCTAATTAATTATGCAACCAGGTGTTTTGTGCTTTATTCTGTGGTGGGGCAGGCCTTATGACTCATAGATGCTGACCTATGAGGGCGCCATCTTGAAAAGGCACCAAACATCTCTGGCCCACTATGAAGAAAAGGTGGACCTCCTGAAAATGAAGATGGAACTCCAGGAGCACTCTGTGACTGGAAGATGGACCTGCTGAGAAAGAAGGTGGATCTCCGGGAACATTCTGAGGTTGGAAGATGGACCTCTCCAGGACATCAAAACTGGAAGATCCACCTGTAGATGCTCCCCCTACCCACTGCTATGGTGCTCCGGGCTCCATGGCCGTCATACTCCACCCTGAACCCTGGAGACAGCCCCAAACATTGTTTAGGTGAATTCCGATATTTGTACGACATGTTGTTCCAAATGTGTTTCAAATTGGCGTGTTTTCCCACTGGTGCCACAAAGAATCAGCCATGGGTGGTCAGACCTTCATCTGCATCTCATTAGCAGGATGCAAATGAGTTTCATGTTGGCCTCCAGCAGGTTTTCTGATCCGCCATGGTGGGCACCAGCGAAGATACTGCTGTAAATTCACACCGGTGTAAAACCGATTTTTGGGCCACAGACTGAATTTATCCTGCTCCCCTGCCCGCCATTGAACCCGGCAGTGTGGCTTGAGAGGACTCCACCCTGTAATTCAGAGGGGAGAGTTCTGCCCACTGAGCCACATCTGACAGCATTTTAATGCAACTGGAATTCTATAATGTCATCACCAATGGTGCATGTCCCATTGTAAAACCTATCCTATCACATAAATCTCATTAATATAATTAAATTGATGCTGTAGGAGAATGAGGTATATGACTGACATAAAGCAAGAACTTAACATTTCGCCCTCTCTCTTGTCCTTTGGATGTCTACATTTGCAAAGTTCCATGGCTGGGTAGTCATCAGGACTGTAACTCCCTGCCTTTTTCCCCCAAGCCCGGATCATCACAGTCATTACATCATGTCAAACATCCCTCTCAGCTTGCTGTAAACATTAAGATTGAACTGACATTTAGTGAGCAGAAAGATACAGAGAATCTATCTACAGAACTTTGAACTAATGACCCCCGAATACTCTTACTAAATGCTGACATGAAAAATCTTCTATGCAGTCATTTTTTGACATTTACTTGTTTTGACATCCCATGAAATAGACTGACACAAATTCCTGACAGCCAGTGGGTTCTGGGCTACGCACAATCAGAAAGCACAAGAAGCCTTGGATCTGATACTTTTTCAAAGGAGATTAGGCAGTCAGGATTTGACAGGATAGTGAGAAAACCCCCAAATAAAGATGTTGTTAAATTGCATGGTAGTCTGCTGCCACTATTTGAGGTTAACAGGCACCAATGGGAGGCTGCTCTGTTGCTGCCCTAAGGGCCCCATCATAAAAATGTTGTTGCATTCTAAATTTAGGAAGCCTATCTCTCCAGATGATGCTGTCACTGGAACAAGCCTTTGGCAGTTTAGCAACACCTTTGTACCAACAATGCTACAAATTAATTTCCAACATGGTTAAATAGGAAACAGAAGTGTGGCTTGCGCTCTGTTGGAAAAAGCAGTGAGTTATTCCTTCTGGGTTTAGGGGAGATGGTGTCACAATGGTAATGTCACTGCACTTACAATCCAAGAGCCCAGGGTAGTGCTCTGCAGACATCTGGAATTCTAAAACTTTAATGGTGATCATGAAACTATTGTTACAAAACCCCCTCTTGTTCACTTCCTTTAGGGAAGTAAGTCTGCCATCCTTGCCAACAGCAATCTTAACTGCTCTCTGAAATGGCCTAGCAAGCCACTTAGTTCAAGGACAATTAGGAAGGAGCAACATGTGTTGGCCAAATATGCCCATTTCCAATGAAGAATTAAAAAACCTCTTAATTCTTAGTCCTTATTTTGAAGTGATTTTGGTTCTTAACTTCGGGAACTTTACAACATTCACAACTCCTGCCAATGGAAGTATAACCTACCTTTCAGATACCTGTGAGTTCTGATCTTGATTCAGCCTACTAAAAATTTCCCTCAGTCTCTGGTACTAGCTCAACCTTCAATGACATCCCTTTTTCAAGGATGTTATCTGCTTTTCTTTTGTTCAGCAAATTAAGTATAGCTTATACATTTTTTAAAAACATTTTGACTGAATTAGTTATAGCTTTTTCAAAACCCACTCCATTGGTTTTAATCAGACAGCCAACATGCCACTTTCAAATTAAGTCCGCCACCGTCATCCACACCGACAGCAAGGAGGCTGGGCTAGACTGCATGGATTTCAAGAGTTCAAATCCACCTAACCTCTCAACACTTCATTTGAAATAATTTCCTGCACATGAAAAATATGCTGAAGGTACCACGCAGCAATCTAATTGTTGGGCTGGGAAATTTGGCCACATTTTTCCTTTGGTTATAAACCCACCTTGGTTGTGATCTGAGACAATAGATATAATGATAATAAATATGGGCAACACATCTCAATTTTCCCAGCATTTCTCAGAAGAGTGGGGCAGAAGACCCAGTAAGGGACAATGTGCACCCTCTTCTAAAAACAAAATGCAAGCTGCTTGGCGGTTACAACCCATGGAAAGATGGCAACATCCCTTGTTTGCCAGAATTGAAAATAAATTCAGGAACTAGAATCTGCAACTCTCTCTCCAGAATGGCTTTGGATGCTGGGTCAATTGGCACTGTCGAGAGTGAGGATCAGTGTACATTTTGTTGGATAATGATATCAAGAGATATGGAGACAGATCAACTGAGCTGAAGATCATGATCACCTGTGACCTAATTGAAAAATGGAGCACAGTCGAGGAGCTGAATGATTTAATTATGTTTCAAATATTCCTAGTATCAGGACTGCCAAAGTAAATGTACCTATCTCGGTACACATTACTAATATTGGGGCACAGTTTGTATGCATGCAATTATGAGGTGGAGCATCTAACTGCAAGGCTCACAAATACCAAACAAAAAACTCACACCGTGACAGAAAGGAGTTGTAAAGTAACTCAGCCACCAGAAGTGACATGCCTGTGCAATGGTATGGAATGGCACAAGGAGGGATAAGAGCTGCCCACAGTGTGCGCTGGCTGACTGGGTACTCTGCCAATTTCTCACATTTTGTATGCATATCTGGAAGAGGCCCTTCATGACCACCGACAGTGCACTGGCTGGGGACCAGCTAACATGAGTAAGATATTTTGGTCTGGAAACCATACCAGAAGTGAATGAGGAAGGAATCAAGTAATGGTGAGCCTTCAAGCAATGTAGGGCCCTCCTGGTGTCCTACCACAAAGAATCATGGTTGCTTTCTGGATTAGACACATTTATCTGCAGAATGAAATAAAGGAAAGAATCTAGAGCCTTTTGTGACCTCAGTACATCCCAAAGTACTCTACAGCCAATTAAACCATTTTGCAAGTGTAGTCACTGTTCTCATTGAGAAAATGTGACAGCCAATTTGGGCAGAGCAAGCTCTCAGAAACAGTATTGTAATAATGATCAGATGCATTTTTAGATGGTGGTTGAGGGATAAAAATTGACCAGGACACCTGGGTAATGATCCTGCTCTTCTTTGAAATAGTGTCAAGAGATCTTTTACATTCACTTTCAGAGTGTTGACGGGGCCTTGGTTAAATCTTATCCAAAATACATTTTTGATGTTTCAGTGGTGTCATATTACCTGATCAAATTATTGAAGTGGTGCAATGCCTGCTTTTATAGTATCAATAATGCCTTTGATCCTATAGTTATTAGTGGTGAGAAGTAATGAATTTACAACTGTTACTAAGAGAGAGAGAAAACAGGATAGGATGAAAATCTTTGCATAGTCTCCTTTAAGAGAAAAGTAAAGATATTTGACAAACGATGGGTTGAATTGCCAACTTCTCCAATGTAGATATCTGGGATTTATATCGAGTTAATTGCTTCTTCCTGCTGGAGAAAATGAAGATCTTCTCCTTTGCAAAGATTACAGGGTGAAGTTTCCCAAGTTCCAGGCTGTCCCTGCACCAGGGCTGAAAGTGAGTGTCGAGTCCATGTGGAAAGTTAGCTGGACACCGGGTGGCATATTACTGGCAGCAGCCTCTCAGAGCTGCTGGGCAATCAGAGGGCATTGCTGAAGCTGCAGGCTGCCTCCATGTTGAGGCACCCTCGAAGGCCAGGTAACTTCTTTTGTCCCCATTGCGTCAGGACCAGACAGACAGGCCCCAGTGATCAGAGGGGTGAAGCCTGCAGTGGCATCAGATCTATAGGGTGACCCTTATCATTCTGGTTGAAGGTGGGGTTCTCTGAGGGCCATTAAGGAATCCACCCCCCAGCCCCAGAACCAGTTGGGAGGCTGTTACTGCTTATCTGCAGTCTCTCCTCCTTCCCAATGCTGGGATATGCCAGGGCTGGAAGTGGTGGTTAACTGGTTTGGTATGTCTCTGCCATTACTGCCAGTGAGAATATCCTGTAGTTGCGGGAAGACATTAGGCTCTCTTTTCGCTGCTATTTTACGAGTCTGATAGACTCGTAAACTGCCTGATAGACTGCCTGATAGACAGATGGTAAAGTCCAGTCCATCGACTCGATTTTTCTCTCCACAGATGCTACCTGACCTGCTGAGTATTTAAAGAATTTCCTGGCTTTACCACAGTTCTTGTGATGGGAGTCGGATGCTCAAACTTTGAGGGTGCTTCCCTGATCCTACTTTGGTTGGCTGTGGGACCAGTCTGGCAATTGTACTACAGGTGGCCTTCTAATGGACCGTTTGTGGGCAGCTGTCCAATGAAGGATGACAGGCGGGTTCCAGATGCTGCCAGTCCAATTACAGAGCCCCCACAGCTCTGAAGTCTCAGGAGAAGTGGTCACTCATATGCCGGAATTCTACAGCCCACCCGGAATCGGAGCAGGCGAGGAGTGGACAATGAGAAGGTCCGTTGACCTCAGTGGGATTTTCCGGTCTTGGGTCGAGTGAGGCTGTAAAATCTTGCCAATAGTATTTAGCAAAGATTGTTAAAAATGGTATGGATTATGAATGGTACAAAGTAAAAGATTTAATTAGCTTCTGTGAAACTGGTTTCACTGTTGCTCTTGCTAGTCTTCCATCTGAAGGTCTTCTTTCAGGTATTCAAGTAAGAACACTGTCATATCCATGATATTTGTACAGATAAACAAGAATGGGTGTTGTACCGCGATTTTCAAACTCTTGGCAGAAGGTACAATTACAGATTCCACGACAAGGTGAACAATGCCAGTTAGGATCCAGTAAAACAGTTCTGACATATTCACTACTACAGTTCACAGACAGCTCTACATATTCTCCGTTTTGACAATGTTACTGTACCAACACCCTCGACAGGATTGGTGGCAAGTGGCAGGCAGGAAGGAGACACCCTTGGGGATCCTCCCGGTCAAGAAATAAGAAAATTCAGGGGCTGAAGGGTAATCCGCTCTGAGGAGATTGTGGGCCTGTGGGGACTGGCTTCCCCACCTGCAGCTCCCTCTGTAGTGCATGGAGCCTTTTACTCTGATGGCTCCCATCTCCCTCCACTTCCCCCTTAACTCCACCCTCCGAACCCCCATCTCCTCCCACCCTACCTCACCAGCCTCACCTTGGTGTCCTCTCCTCATTGCATTGGGGTGACCACCCACTACGAAGTCCTAAATGTCCTAAAGTGGCTCCTAATAAAGCCTTTAAATATGTGAATTAGCTGTTCATCTCTGTATAGCAGACGTCTGATCCACTTCGCACTGGGCAACTTTCCGGGAGGTGGGACTATGTCAGAGCATGGCCACTATTACTGCCCTAGTTCCCACACCTCATTTTGCTGGTATATTGTAAAAAAAGACATGTCGTTGAAGCTTTTTGTGTTGCACTCATCAGATTCACAAAAATGTTGACTCTAAACCGAACAAGAAGAAGGTGCTGCTTGGTTAGCAAAAGGACTTTGATTGATAGAAGCGTTGACATGGAGAATGCACCAGGAACAATTAACTGCCAAGCTTTTGTTTAAATAAAACCAGGCAGGTCAACTCTGATTTGTCATCATTGTCATGGGGAATGAACCAGAAAATTCTTCATGAGTGCTAGAAGCCCCATATAGTCACACAGGGTCCTGTTCATAGGAAGAACATAAGACCATACCATAAGACGTAGGAGCAGAATTAGGCCACTCGGTCCATCGAGTCTGCTCTGCCATTCAATCGTGGCTGATATTTTTCTCATCCCCATTCTCCTGCCTTTTCCCCATAATCGGGGCGGCACGGTAGCACAGTGGTTAGCACTGCTGCTTCACAGCTCCAGGGACCTGGGTTCGAATCCCGGCTCGGGTCGCTGTCTGTCTTGCACATTCTCCCTGTGTCTGCGTGGGTTTCCTCCGGGTGCTCCGGTTTCCTCCCACAGTCCAAAGATGTGCGGGCTAGGTTGATTGGCCATTCTAAATTGCCCCTTAGTGTCCCGGGATGCATAGGTTAGAGGGATTAGTGGGTAAATACGTAGGGATATGTGGATAGGGCCTGGGTGGGATTGTGGTTGGTGCAGACTTGATGGGCCGAATGGCCTCTTTCTGCACTGGAGGATTCTATGATTCCCTGACCCCCTTATTAGTCAAGAACCTATCTCTGTCTTAAAGACACTCAATGACCTGGCCTCCATAGCCTTCTGCGGCAAAGAGTTCCACAAATTCACCATTCTCTGGCTAAAGAAATTCCTCCTCATCTCTGTTTTAAAGGATCGTCCCTTTAGTCTGAGATTGTGCCCTCTGGTTCTAGTTTTTCCTACTAGTGGAAACATCCTCTCCACGTCCACTCTATCCAGGCCTTGCAGTTTCAATAAGATCCCCCCTCATCCTTCTAAACTCCAACGAGTACAGACCCAGAGTCCTCGACCGTTCCTCATACGACAAGCTCTTCATTCCAGGGATCATTCTTGTGAACCTCCTCTGGACCCTTTCCAAGGCCAGCACATCCTTCCTTAGATATGGGGCCCAAAATTGCTCACAATACTCCAAATGGGATCTGACCAGAGCCTTATACAGCCTCAGAAGTACATCCCTGCTCTTGTCTTCTCGACATGAATGCTAACATTGCATTTGCCTAACTAACCGCCGACTGAACCTGCACGTTAACTTTAAGAGAATCTTGAACAATGACTCACAAGTCCCTTTGTGTTTCTGATTTCCTAAGCATTTTCCATTTAGAAAATAGTCTATGCCTCCATTCCTCCTTCCAAAGTGCATAACCTCACACCTCCACCCATTCCACATGTCCACCCATTACTCCCTTTTCAACCAAGCAAGAACTTGGTTCATTGTTTCATTCCCAGGGCAATGCCTTGACCAATCAGAGGTGACCTGCCTGGTTTCAATTTAAACAATGCTTGGCAGTTAACAGTTCCCTGGTGGATTCTCCATGCCAATGCCTCTACCAATTGGAGCTCCCTTGCCAACCAATCAGCATTTTCTTTGCAAGCAGTATAAATTGTTGTTCTCTTTAAATTTCTTGCCAATCTTTCCTGATGAGTGCGAGATGAAAAGCTTCAACTGCATGTCTTTTTTATCAGCAATAGTTAAGTTCTGTTCTACCTCTCACTTGTTTTGATCATCTGGATAATGAGCAATCATTTTAAATGATACAACAGCACTGGTGATTATGTGATCATGAGAATCACAGAATGGCAGTGATACCTCGACAAGCGTCTGTTTTAAGCAAGTATCAAAATTATACAGCATGAGAAATGATTCTCTTGAAGAGTGGATCATCACACTTCAGTCCTTCCAGCTAGTGAACAGCGGTTGTTCTTCCTGTAACATTTAATTAATTGTGCCGTTCGCACAAGTTCTTTCAACTGCTACATACAATTATGCAGCATCTTTTTATCATTCCCATTCCCTGTTTGAGCGAAGGTTTAATGTTCAATAATAAACCTCTTCAAAATGAATGCTTAATGTGACTGGAGAGAGTAATTCAGGGAGAAACTTGTGAAAATGAAATATGGGTCAGTGTGAATGATCTAGCTTCCTGCAGTTTGTAAAGGGCCTGTAGTTTCACAGAGCTGTTTATTCTGCTGTTGCTCAGCTTCTACCCTGTGCCTAATGAGATTTTGAATTTTCTAATTTAGCTGTTAGAGCTTATTCAAATCTACTCTGCTCTTCATCCTCTAATACAGTGTATCAAAATGCCCACCAATCACCACCAGTTCACAGTCTCTTACCATCCCCAAGTCACCACCTGTTCCTTATTTTTATCCTGTTTGAGATAAACTCTCCCAGAAAATTCATGAAGAAGAGTTGTATTGGACTCGAAACATTAGCTCTGTTTCTCTCTCCACAGATGCTGCCAGTCCTACTATTTTTTCCAACACTTTCTGTTTTTATTACTGAGAGTTCATAGAAATCATAGAAACCCTACAGTACAGAAAGAGGCCATTTGGCCCATCGAGTCTGCACTGACCACAATCCCACCCAGGCCCTACCCCCATATCCCCACATATTTTACCCACTAATCCCTCTAATCTAGGCAAGCCAGGACACTAAGGGGCAATTTTAGCGTGGCCAATCAACCTAACCCGCACATCTTTGGACTGTGGGAGGAAACCGGAGCACCCGGAGGAAACCCACGCAAACACGAGGAGAATGTGCAAACTCCACACAGACAGTGACCCAAGCCGGGAATCGAACCCAGGTCCCTGGAGCTGTGAAGCAGCAGTGCTAACCACTGTGCTATCGTGCCGCCCAAGTTATTGGGCTACCTCTGGCTGCAGCAGGGTATCTTCATAGAAATCATAGAAACCCTACAGTGCAGAAGGAGGCCATTCAGCCCATCAAGTCCGCACCGACCACAATCCCACCCAGGCCCTATCCCCACATATTTACCTACTAATCCCTCTAACCTACGCATCCCAGGACTCTAAGGGGCAATTTTTAACCTGGCCAATCAACCTAACCCGCACATCTTTGGACTGTGGGAGGAAACCGGAGCACCCGGAGGAAACCCACGCAGACACGAGGAGAATGTGCAAACTCCACACAGACAGTGACCCAAGCCGGGAATCGAACCCAGGTCCCTGGAGCTGTGAAGCAGCAGTGCTACCCACTGTGCTACCGTGCCCCTCATTATTTTATAGACCTCTATAAGATCACCCCTCAGTCTCCTATGTTCCAAAGAAAAATGTCCCAGTCTATCCAGCCTCTCCTTACAACTCAAACCATCAAGTCCCGGTAGCATCCTAGTAAATCTTTCCTGCACTCTTTCTAGTTTAATAATATCCTTTCTATAATAGGTTGATCGGAATTTACACAGTATTCCACATGTGGCCTTACCAATGTCTTGTACAACTTCAACAAGATGCCCCAACTCCTGTATTCAATGTTCTGACCGATGAAACCAAGCATGCCGAATGCCTTCATTACCACTCTGTCCACCTGTGACTCCACTTTCAAGGAGCTATGAATCTGTACCCCTAGATCTCTTTGTTCTGTAACTCTCCCCAACGCCCTACCATTAACTGAGTAAGTCCTGCCCTGGTTCAATCTACCAAAATGCATCTCCTTGCATTTATCTAAATTAATCGCCATCTGCCATTCATCAGCCCACTGGCCCAATTGATCAAGATCCCACTGCAATCCTCGATAACCTTCTTCGCTGTCCACTATGCCATCAATCTTGGTGTCATCTGCAAACTTACTAATCATGCCTCCTAAGTTCTCATCCAAATCATTAATATAAATGACAAATAACAGTGGACTCAGCACCGATCCCTGAGGCACACTGCTGGTCACAGGCCTCCAGTTTGAAAAACAACCCTCTACAACCACCCTCTGTCTTCTGTCATACAGCCAATTTTGTATCCATTTGACTACCTCACCCTGGATCCCGTGAGATTTAACCTTATGCAACAAGCTACCATGCGGTACCTTGTCAAAGGCCTTGCTAAAGTCCATATAGACAACATCAACTGCACTGCCCTCATCGACCTCCTTGGTTACCCCTTCAAAAAACTCAATCAAATTTGTGAGATATGATATTCCACTCACAAAGCCATGTTGACTGTCCCTAATCAGTCCTTGCCTCTCTAAACGCCTGTAGATCCTGTCTCTCAAAATACTTTCTAACAACTTACCCACTACAGATGTGAGGCTCACCGGCCTGCTGTTCCTAGGCTTTGCCCTGCAGTCCTTTTTAAACAAAGGCATGACATTTGCCACCCTCCAATCTTCAGGCACCTCACCTGTGGCTGTCAATGATTCAAATATCTCCGCTAGGGGACCCGCAATTTCCTCCCTAGCCTTCCACAATATCCTGGGAAACACTTCATCAAGTCCCAGGGATTTATCTACCTTGATGCGCTTTAACACTTCTAGCACCTCCTTGTCTGTTATCGGTACACTTCTCAAGACATCACTATTTATTTCACCAAGTTCCCTAACATCCATGCCTTTCTCAACAGTAAATACTGATGAGAAATATTCATTTAGGATCTCACCAATCTCTTGTGGATCTGCACATAGATGACCTTGTTGAACCTTAGAGGGCCTACCCTCTCCCTAGTTACTCTTTTGTCTTTTATGTATTTGTAGAACCTCTTTGGATTCTCCTTTGCCTTATCTGCCAAAGCAATCTCGTGTCCCCTTTTTGCACTCCTGATTTCTCTCTTAACTCTACTCCGACACCCTCTATACTCTTTAAGGGATCCACTTGATCCCAGCCTATGCATGTCATGTGCCTCCTTCTTTTTCACCTTCACACTCACTGACTCACTCTCATTCAAATTGGCTGGAGGTTGATCCCAGCCTATGCATGTCATGTGCCTCCTTCTTTTTCTTGACCAGGGCCTCAATATCCTGAGTCATCCAGGGTTCCTTACTTCTACCAGCCTTGCCCTTCACTCTAAGAGGAATGTGCTTACCCTGAACACTGGTTAATACATTTTTGAAAGCCTCCCACTTACCAGATGTCCCTTTGCTTGCCAACCCAATTAACTTTTGGAAGTTCCTGTCCAATACCGCCAAAATTGGCCTTGCCCCAATTTAGAATTTTAACTTTTGGGCCATCCCAAGTTACTGAGTTTACAACAAGTTTGGGGACTTTGTAACTTGACTCTTCATTGACTGAATCTGTTGGCTGATTTGTGCATTAATAAGGGTGTGCATTGTTACCATTCCATTATCTTTCCAGGGAAATTTGGTTCCCTGGAAGGAGCTTCATTCTGTATTTAACTACACCATACCCAAGCTCAGAGCACTTTCTGCTGTTGCTGGGCTTGAAACTGGAAGCTTCCCATTGTTGTTATTATATTTTCATTTTTTATACCAATTGCCAAAGTGAGGCAATTTAAGATTTTGAATTTCAAGTCTTCTACAACACACCTTCCCAACAAGACATATATATCATCATCACGGTGTCAAAATTCAGGAACTCCCTACCTAACATCTTTGTGGGAACATCTTCACCCCCTGGATCACGTGATTTAGAGCAGGCTTGTCCAACCTTTTTACGTGGAGGCCATGTTTCAATTCTTCCCATTCTTGTGGGCTAATGAGCAAATTTTGGAAAGATGAGGCTTGACATTCAATGGTGTTACCATCACTGAATCTCCAACTGTCAACATCCTTGGGGGTTACCATTGATCAGAAACTAAACTGGACTCGCCACATATATATTGTGGCTACAAGAGCAGTCAGAGGCTAGGAATACTGCGGCGAGTAACTCACCTCCGGACACCCCAAAACCTGTCCACCATCTACAAGCCACAAGTCAGGAGTGTGATGGAACACTCCTTACTTGCCTGGATGGGTGCAGCTCCAACAACACTCAAGAAACTCGACACTATCCAGGGCAAAGATGCCCGTTTGATTGGCACCCCATCCACAAACATCCACTCCCTTCACCACCAATGCATCTTATAGATAGTAGCAGTGGTGTGTACTATCTATAAGATGCACTGCACATACACTCCCACACCTCCCACCTCCCCCCCCCCCCCCCACACACACATACTCCAGACACACCCCACACACTTCACATCCACCCACTCACTCAGTCACCCGCAGATCCACTCATTCACCCAGCCACCTTCACACTCACTGATTCACTCTCATTCAAATTGGCTGGAGGTTGGGGGAAGCGGAAGAAAGGCCTAGATTGAAACCGGAGTCCTAGTGGCTCCTGAACATGGGTGCCTGCTGAGAAGAGGGCCAATAATTGGGGAAACGTGGCTGGAGACAGATCAAAGAGCTGAGTGCCAGGCCAGAGCACCAAGAGTGGGGGGAAAGCCATGGGAAGATGTGGTGAGCAGATGCTCCACATGCTCCAGAGTCTATCTTCACAAAGGTGGCACAGTGGTTAGCACTGCTGCCTCACAGCGCCAGGGACCCGGGTTCGATACCAGCCTTGGGTCACTGTCTGTGTGGAGTTTTCATGTTCTCCCCGTGTCTGCTGGGTTTCCTTCAGGTGCTCTGGTTTCCTCCCATAGTCCAAAGATGTACAGATTAGGTGGATTGGCCATCCTAAATTGTCCCTTAGTGCCCCAAGATGTGTAGGTTAGGGGCATTAGCCATGGTAAATGTGTAGGGTTACGGGATAGGACCTGGGTAAGATGCTCTGATGGAAAGTCAGTGCAGAATCGATGGGCCGAATGGGATTCTATGATACTCGCAGTTGCCAGTGTTAGCTGCTCCTCCAATCACAGCCTGTTTCACTCCACATTCGCTGATAGGCTCAATGCAGGAGAGAAGCAGACTGATTGGAGGAGCAGTCCCCTGCAGAAATCTTCAAACCCACTGACCCACCTTACTGGCATTTTCAACAATCGCTCCGCGGGGCACAGAACGGGCTGCAGGTTGGACAAGCCTGGTTAGTGAGTCAACATTGTAACTTTAATGTATTTCAATCTGTGTTGCACCATGAATAATCTCTTGTGACAAACTCAATCCTGGCAGATAGACATTAGCTGGATAACATGGAGTCCATTCCTCCTATATATTGCTTAATCTTTTACTAATCAAATGAGGGACCATACTCTGAAATTACTCTGTTTTTAACAGAACATTTCATTTTAGAAAGAGCAACACTACAGAGCAGCTTTTCGTTAACCTCTCCATCCTGTTGCTTAATGTCTTGCCACTAGGGGTGAAATTCATATTGAACCAAGCCTTAAGTGAAGCATTGATCTCACAGACATTAGACATTGAGAATAAGCTTTATTGCCTATTGTGAGTTATTCCAGAGAGGATGAGATTTCTTCTTGAGCCGTTGCAGTCTATACGGTAAAGGTGTTCCACAATGCTGTTATGTAGCAGGTTCCAGGTTTTTGACCCAGTAATGATGAAGGAACAGCCTAAATTGGGATGGCATGTTAATGGGAGGGGATCTTTGAAAGATAATAATGGTAGGGGCATCAATTCCGAATAGTAAAGACTGCCAAAGTAAGCTCCTAGCTTGAGTATTCAAGCTTTTTATCTTCTTTAATTGTTTGTTATATGAAGCCTTGCAGACATTATGTAAAATTTAAATCAATGGGCCAAATAATTTGTATCAATCTTAATTTTGCAGATGGTAGTTAATCTTAGATTTTGCATTTTCCATCGCTGAGGCAATAGCGCAAAGAACAGCCAAAATTCAGGGAAATGGTTTGCTCCAAGGGTCTATACTGGGCCCTCTATTCATAGAATCCTTACCGTGTAGAAGGAGGCCATTTGGCCCATCGAGTCTGCACCGACAACAATCCCACCGCAGGCCCTATCCCCACAACCCTACACATTTATCCCACTAATCCCTCTAACTTACACTTCCCGAACACTAAGGGGCAATTTCGCATGGTCAATCAACCTAACCTGCACATCTTTGAAGAATGGGAGGAAACCGGAGCACCCGGAGAAAACCCACACAGACATGGAGAGAATGTGTAAACTCCACACAGACAGTGACCCAAGTTGGGAATCAAACCCACGTCCCTGGAGCTGTGGGGCAGCAGTACTAACCACTGTGCGACCGTGCTGCCCCTTTTTATTTATATGGACATTAGCATAGGAGGAATGATATCAAAGATGGAAGTTTTATTTTTTAACATGGAGGATTAACAAGGTTGTAACGCTTCAATGGAAGTGACAATTAAGCCAGACCATAATATCATTTCATTGGAGAAGAGTGTGAAACTAATATATAACCGGATTCAGGGAAATTTCCGGCATCAGCAGTACTTCGCTGTGGTACCAGCTGGTGGCAAGGGCTGCCCACTCGTGATGGTCAGGTTATGCAGCATGGAAAGGACTAGCAGGAATCTTCACAGCTGCTCTGCCAAGTACTGCAGAGCTCCTCCAGAGCTGTCAAGCACTGGAAGCATTACATTTAAAAAAAATTCTTTCATAGGATGTGGGCTTTGCTGACAAGGCCAGCATCTGTGGCCTATCTCTAATTGTTCTTGAACACAGTGGCTTGCTAGGTCATTTCAGAGGGCAGTTAAGAATTATTGCTGGCCCCGCATTGTGGGTCTGGAGTCAAATGGAGGCCAGACTGGGTAATGTTGGCAGATGTCAACCAGTTGGGTTTTTACAACAATTGATGACAGCCTCACACCGCAGGCTAGTTTTTTATTCCAGATTTATTTAATTGAATTTAAATTCCACCAACTGCCGTGATGGGATTTGAACCTATGCCCCCACAGCATTAGGGGCCTGGGCCTCCGGATTAGTGGCTCAGTGACATTACCACTGCGCCATCATTGCTAATCTAGCACGTCAAAGGTTTGCTTTTAAGATATTTCATGTGGCAACATGGCTTTCATTGTATTCATGCTGACATGTGTGTCACAGGCACCAGAGTCATGTCATTGGTGGATAGTCACTATCACCCAGTAGCCACCCTGTGGTTTGCTATGGTGGCTCAAATGCCACTGGCCCAGCAGACTGGCACACAATGATGTCATCATGGCTGCTGTCAGGACTTTGGGCATCATTCTGCATGATTCACTGCCAACAGTCACAGGCTGAGGAAACAGAATCCCTTATGGTTCTGGTACAGAGCAGAGGTAATATGAGGCGCTGCAAAGCAAGGTTTGTGCGGTCAATGGCACCTTGTAATGGTTGTCCTGGGTAAGAGAGAATAAAATGTAGCTAGCTTTCATTGAACAGGAAGTCTCAGTGACCTCCCTTATGCAACAGCGGACGGCAAACTCCAAAATGTTGAAAATTCTCCAGCTCCAGCCTGGGAGGAATTGTGACTCTTCTCATGGCCATGGTCACCTACACAGCCACTGACAACGCTGTCCTTGTCCTGCTCTGAGAGAGCAATGGCGGCTGCAACAGATGGCAGATTTCAGCAAGGGCATTCTGAGTAAAGCGTAGAGATCTGACACATTGGCTGGGATTTTTTTCTGCTCCCATTTCCATCAGGTGGGTTTGGTGATGGCAGCAGAAAATTTCACGCGAAGCTCACATCACTTTTCATGCTGACATAAGTGCGTGATGCAATTGGCCCCTCCCTCGTCAGTGACTCTGCATGTTTCCCGATGTTCAATGTCAGGAACATTTGAATACATTATCATCTCATTATCGTCTGAATCACCCCCCCCCCCCCTCCTCCTCCATTAGAAAGTCCACTCATAACAGCGCGTGGGCAGACCAACATGAAACCCAACTTGTCTCCCAAGGTGTGCACCTGGAAAGCAAATCTCCCAGAGGAGTTTAGATGAGTGCATTGCTGAGGGTGGGGAAGAGGGTCATGTCTGGGCACACCCCTGGTGCTACCCAGGCACTGCTGAGGGGTGAATATTGAGCACTGGGGTGGCTTTTAAAATGGTAGCCTGATTTCAAGGAATTAAGTTGCTGGTGGGGTGGGCTCAATAAAGCCAGCGCCATGTTGTGGGACCCGCCTCTTTATGTTTTTCAGACTAAGTCCAGGACAACGTGGTGGAGAAAGCTACCACTGCCGTTGGTGGCGTCAGCACCATTTTTCCTGCCCACTATTGGCCTTTACTGATATCTGATAAAATTCCGCCCATTGTTCCTTGCTGAGTTCAGGTGGGAAGACTTCTTTCAAAACATCCTGATGGATATGGCCTCCTCCTCCCACTCCCTCATCCAACAGCTTCAACTGGTCTGTGGGGCTTCCTGTTCATTCGACCAGTCATGGTATATTCCAGAAGGAATGCCTACCAGTGCATCATGTCAAGGGACAACTGGTTTGTGCAGAAGCCTTGAAGCCAATACAAAGTCCTGCAACATTGGCCACACCATTCCCTGTGGACCATAGCAACTAGAAATAACTGTAGAAAGACTAATCACTTGTAGAATCGTAGCACCAGCCAGGAGAAATCAATCAACAACGATACTGAAAGTAGTTGATGATCTCTTTAAATACTGTTGGTGGGGAAGTAGTCATTCCGACCGATGAATGAATGTTAGGTTGAGGGAAGATGTAAACAGTGTTGAACTCCAAATGGCCCCTTGACATCAAATCAATCTAATATGCCAACTGACATCGCCAATGTGCTTGGTCTGTATACTTTGAATGGACATTAGATGGCATCTGCACCAAGATGATATCCAGCATGGTTTGCCTCAATGGCCTGTATACTCAACGTGGACGCCATTCTGGAGCTGAAAGGCTGAATGTAGACTCCAAAAACCAGGCATTAATGAATTCAAGCTATTTATAGAGTCAGAGTTTACAGCATGGAAACAGGCTCTTTGGCCCAACTTGTCCATGCCGCCCAGTTTTTAACCACAAAGCTAGTCCCAATTGCCCATATTTGGGGCATATCCCTCTATACCCATCTTACCCAAGTAACTGTCAAAATGTTTTTTAAAAGACAAAATTCTACTGTCTTTACTACTGCCTCTAAATTTCAACTTACAGAATTAGCAGAGGTCAACACTTTTTTTTAAACCAAGGAAAATGGACTAATTAAGGGGACAAGGCTAATGAACATTTATAGGGTTAATCATTTTCACTTTAGTCCTGGAACAACCACGTCCCTTTGACATCACAACAATGTCACATGCAAGTGTTGTGCGGCTACGTAATATGTTCCATTATAACATTACATTTTCACCACTTTGACACCAATGGGAAAAACGTGGTTTAATTCTGCCCTGCGGAAATTAGCAGCCTTGTGTATTAACATAATTGTTTGCCTTTTAGATCACAATGCAGTGAATCCGGGCGTATGAACTCCTGAGGAACACAATGTTTCCAGGAGAAAGGAAAATAATTTTTCCACAACAAGCTCTCACAATGGAAACTTTTAGTAGGAATACCTTTGTGGTTCTCAGGTGTTGTGATTCAAGTACCTGACCTTCTCCTCTTCCTATGTAAGGGGTGGGGTAAGCTTGTTCAACCCATGCAGACTTCAGGGAAAGACTGACAACCTGATTAGCTAGTGAGCAGATTGTCCAACATTGTAGTAATTGCATGGTGTTCTTTTCCATTGAAATGAACAGATTGGAAATATTGTGTAGTTTCTAATATGAGCAGCCTATCCATAACACGAGTTATACAGATCGTAGAGATTTGACAATCTAGTATGAGCAGGATTCAGTGTAAAGTTGTTAAATATGGGACCTTGGGCACAATGAAAGGTTTTACCTGACTAACAGCTATATCATACTCCATTTTGACTGTAACTTTATTTTAAATGAATGCTCTTTGGATGGCAAGTTGGTAATTTTCTTCACAGCGCCACAGTCTTACACTGGTCCAAACAGTGAGCCTGTTCAAAAGATCCAGGTTCAGACCCTAATCCGAGATGAAAAGCCAGTTGTGGTTGTTAAATTAGGCTGTTCAGCAGGTATGTCAGAAAACACATATTCACCAAGAGTGGTGGAAATCTGAAACTCCCTTCCCCAAAAAGCTGTTAAGGCTCGAGGTCAAGTGAAAATTCCACAACTGAGATCGATAAATTCTTGTTAAGCAAGGATATTAACGGTTATGGAATTAGAGCAGGTAGTGGTAGTAAAGGTTATTATGTGATATCTTGTGCTAAACTTGTTTTGAACACTTTTTAGACTGAGAAGAAATTAGATATAGTTCTTGGGGTTAAAGTTTAAAAGTTTATTTATTAGTGTCACAAGTAGGCTTACATTAACATTGCAATGAAGTTACTGTGAAAATCCCCTAGTCGCCTGTTCAGGTACAATGAGGGAGAATTTAGCATGGCCAATGCACCTGACAACATGTCTTTTGGACTGTGGGAGGAAACCGGAGCAGCCGGAGGAAACACACACAGACACGGGGAAAACATGAAAACTCCACAAGGGCAGTGATCCAAGCCAGGAATCAAACCCGGGTCCCTGGTGCTGTGAGGCAGCAGTGCTAACCACTGTGAAATTAGATGTAGCTCTTGGGGCTAAAATTTAAAGTTTTAAAGGGATTAAGGGATATGGGGGGGAAGGTGGGTCAGGATATTGAATTTGATGATCAGCCATGATCAAAATTAATGGCGGAGCAGGCTTGAAGGGTCGAATGGCCTACTTCTGCTTCTAGTTTCTATAGACCACATTTGGAGCACTATGTGCAGTTCTGGTCACCATATCATTAAAAATGACATAGAGGCCATGGAGAATATTTACAAGGATGGTACCAGAAATTCAAGGTTACATTTCTAGTTTCGGGAATGAAGTAACAGATAAGTCATTTTTCTTAAGAGAAGCCTGTGGGGTGACCTAATAGAGGCCTTTAAAATTATCCAAGGTTTTCATAAAGTGGATAAAGTGAGACTGGTCTATAACTTCCAGTGGCTTAGCAATCGAGTCGGTTTGCCACCCCACTCCTAGTTTCTTACCTTAAAATGAAGTTGTTCCTATCTCACCTGATATTCTGACTCAGAACAGGCAAGATCACTCGAATGCAGTGGGCTCCCAAGGTCTACAGTCAAGAGCAGCTTGGTCAAAGGTAGGTGAGCCATGCCCCTTTTTTCATGGCATTAGCTACCATAAACCAGGTAAGTTTAAAGGTCCAGCCATTCTGACAAGCCAGAGAAAAGGCAAGTGGGTAGGATTTTCAGGGGGAGTTGGGTGTGGGGGTCAGATTAGGCTTGTGGTGGGTGGGAGGGGGGGATGGGTTGGGATGGCTGACAGTGGTTTGGCTCAGGTTGTGAGGGTGGGGGCGTGGTTGGGTGAAGTCGGGTCAGGGTATTGGGAAGAAACGTACTTGGGTGAATATTTTGAAGTGCAGGCAGGAGACCAATGAGGAGTTGGGGGAGTATGGAGGAGTTCAGGGGGTAGTCAGGTGAAGTCTCATGTGGGGTAGTTGGGGTGGGAAGTCCCATGGTCGGGTTAGGTAAATGCTATAGTTAGCCAGAATCCAGAAGTGGTTCTAATTCTAACTTTTTCTGGGGTAATTATTGCTCTATGATGGTTGGAACCATCTGAAGTTTGTGATTTAGATCCAATTATTGGATGGTTTCCAATGCATGGCAATTACCCAAAGGAAGCTTGAACTGGTGCTGGTGGTCACCCATTCCCTCTCTGAGGGATATGCACATCAAGAAACTGCTAACCATGAAACCCTCAGTCTCACAATTGTGAAACAGGAACTCCAATTGCTGCCCAAATCCCGAAACATGGAGCTCAGGCTGCTCCAGTTGACAACACATCTGCCCATACGGTTGTCCAGAAACAAGAAGCATCTTGGAGTTCCCACATGGAATAGGATGTGTACTCCACAGGACTGCAGTACCCTGTTATGCTCCTATTTATTAGAAATTAACTGACTTATCTGAAATAAACTCAAAATTGAAATAAATAAACTCACCAATAGCTGCTTCCCCTGTGCTGAAGCCACTTCTAACCTCCACCACTGAAGGTAGAGGAGGTAATATTTTTGCCCCTGGTTGTTAGTCACTTGTCTGCAAACAATTTATCTCAAGGACTAATTGACTAATTTCAGTGAAATTTGTTATGATTTCAAAGGAACCTCGTAGACAGATAGGATATGGTCCAAGGAATAACTGATCAATTTTTGATGAAGGTGCAGATCATGATCCGAATCCTGGAATTTTTTTTTAAGGATCCTTTAATACGCGGAGATTGGGTGAATTGAGCTTTCTTTTTAAGAATACTCTGTGTTGTTTTATTTAGAATGTTATTGATTGTTCTAGAAATTCATGGATCGTCTCAGCTGCTATGGTGGAATTTGTCACAGCTGACAAGATATGAGCAGAGTTTTCAGATCAGGTTTTTGGATACAGATTGGTCTGAAGTCTCCTCAAGGAGAAGGAGGCTCTGATTAAAAAAGATTCTTTTGCAGCTTTGTAGTTACGGGACACCAATCAAGCAGGGGAAAGCCTGAAGGAAGAGCTGCGTAATTGCAATAAAGCGGGGTTAACACAGTCTGGCGGAGGCAATGGCCTAGTGGTATTATTGCTAGACTATTAATCCAGAAACTCAGCAAATGTCCTGGGACCCATGGCAGATGGTGGAATTTGAATTCAATGTTGTCCTTTAGGGAAGGAAATCTGTTGTCCTTACCTGGTCTGGCCTACATGCGATTCCAGAGCCATAACAATGTGGTTGACTCTCAACTACCCTCTGAAATGACTTAGCAAGCCACTCAGTTCAAGGGCGACTAGGGATGGGCAATAAATGCTGGCCCAGCAGTGACGCCCATGTCCAACGAATGAATTAAGAAAAAAGGCACATGCTCCACTGAGTGTCCACTTCACTTTTTAATCTATAAAACCCAGATTTTATTGCACTGAAAACCTCAGAACCCTTTAGAGTTACTGTCACAAACATATAGAGGATTGTGACCCAATATATAAAAATGCTATATGGTATCACCATCAAGGAATGTCATAGGCCATTCCAGCATCCTTACCACCAAGCCAGCTAAGCTCAGCTCACTCAGTGCAGGTGCAAATCAAACTCAAAGCTCTCCTGGTTTGCATGATTCAGATTCCACACTTCACAAATACATTTATCAACCAAATCATTGAGGCAGAGAGTTATTTATCAATGAATAAACATTTGAGAAAGAGATATCAACTATATCGTGCAGAAGTAAATCAGTGCAAATTAAGAGCTTTTCATATCAGTTGTGCTTTTCAAGAAGTTGTTCACATTTAACATTCCTTAAATAGGGATGTGATTATAAAATAATAACACAGCAATTACAACATTCATACTTTTGCTATCACCCACCATTTAACCTTAATTACAAGTTATTCATTCGTAATTATGTGGAACTGCAATGAAAGTATATGGAATAACCAAGGAATCACCACCAATTAGTATTTTAATTATAAAGCTATTACTTGATAATTCGAATTGCTTTTAACTATCCGAAAGGCAAATGATTAAACACATTTTCTCAATTGGTCTTTTTACACCAGTTATTTTCTGTTCTCTCCTGATGGTATTCCTTCTTTGCTGCAATATGATTTGATTCTACAGCCGTGGTCATGTTCTGGTTTCATATCTGAGGGGTCATTCTTGGCAACTTTAGGAGCAGTGACTACTAGCAGACTATTCAGATAGATAAGACATCACAGTTAAGCCTGATTTGCAAACTGTCAGTCAGAGGTCAATAGAAAGCCATCAAAGGAAGACATTGCTGGACAATTACACTTGGCTTCCCCCCTGCACCCCATCCCCCCTCAACCAGATTAATGTCACCCAGTGTAATACTTCACCCGAAGTCTACACAGATTGAGAATCAAACCTAGGACCTTCTGGCGCAATAGCGCTGATGGTACAATTACCCACTGTGGCAGAAGACCCAGCTCTTGAGATTTGTCAATCCTGTTGTGAAATCAGTTGCTAATAATTATGTAACAGTAACTCCCTCCTAACTCCTTTCCTTATGAGCCATTCCCTTATCACCACCACCTACAATAGGGCAGCTGAAATCGGTGACTCTGCTAAAGGAGAAATACAAGCCTCAAGTTACAACCCATCACTGCCAAACCATTTCCCTGGACCCCAGTGGGGAGTGAAATGTTTTTACTGACCAGTGATGAGTTGCCTTTTCTGTGCTCCTTCAACTTTTTCGCCAAACGCTTTTTCTTCTTGTGAAGGGGTTTCGACTCCAGAATCATTTCCTCGAGTTCAAACGTGGGATCACAGTTTAATTGTCCTTTCTACAAACAAAGCAAAACAAATAGATCAGAGAAATGCAGGCTGGCAGATCACTGCAATCATAAATCTCATTAACTCATAAAACATGTCTGTATTTTAACCCAATTTTCACCCCGTCCCCTTAAACCCTGGCTTGTACTAGGATTTGTCCCATGGGACTTGGCCTAAGTTAACATTCATCAAACAAACAATAACAGACAACACAAGTCCGACACCATCTGCACCGCAACTTGTACACCCCCCCACCTCACCCAAAAACCATGGAGATTCCCAGAAGCTGTGAATAAATAATGCAGATAAAACCTCAGACCAATTATGGAAGGATAAAACACTGAAATTCCTTTCCAACCCCATTTAAACAATCAAAATGAGCCGAAGAGCTCACTCTGGCCCTTATTAATGTCACACGTTACCTCACATATAAAGTGATTTCCACCCCAGTTAGAAACTGGTCCAACTCTCACTCAAAGTAACTGTGAGCCTAGACAGTAATGGTTAGAAATTATTCAACTGTGAGGGCATCAGTGCAGAGCTTGATCTGGTCCTTAACTAGATTTTCAATATGGGAGTCACGTGACAGTGAACATCATCAGTCATCTTGGCTCACTTTCCTCTCCCTAACTCAATGGCACACAGTCTGGTTGTGGCACCTTTAATGCCATCCCATCAGCCACTGAAGCTGGTCTACTCTGCTCATGAGGGATATCAAATACTACCTTTATTTAGAAGCACCATGCTTGCCGTCATTGAGTCTGCATCTATTCGAAGCAGATGTTCTTTCTGTTCTACGTAATGCATTATGGCGAACATACAGCATGGAAACAGATCAATCCACCCACACTACATTGTCTTTATGCTCCCCACAAGCCTCCTTCTGCTTCTGATGGAAAGAGACCTGTGAAATACTTAAACAATTGCAATTTAGGAGATGGCTTGATAGGCTAAGTGGATTGAGGGGGTTTGAACAAAACAAAGAACAAAGAACGATACAGCACAGGAACAGGCCCTTCGGCCCTCCAAGCCCGCGCCGCTCCCTGGTCCCAATGAGACCATTCTTTTGTATCCCTCCATTCCCACTCTGTTCATGTGGCTATATATGTTTGCTTGTGATGCTTTCCACAGTTGAATAACCTGCTCCTTCTCATTGTCCATGTTCACCTCTGCAGCCTGTGGAGCACACTGTCCCTAACAACAACAGCCATTCCTTTAGTAGGAGAGAACATAGGGGGAAAAAATCTTCTTTGAAGATATTCCTCAGTTTGTATTAATACAGTCAGTGAAAAAAATGCACATTTTTTCATCCCTGCTCTAAAGCTTGTCACGGCCTGGATGGGAGTAGTGCATATATTATCTAGCCCCACTACTCCACAGATCATACCATTAATTTAAAAATTCAATTTATTCACCAAGATGGCCAATTGATTACCTTCTCTACTGGTACCCAGAATAAGAGAGACTTTCACAGCTACTTTCAATAAACTCAGAACAACTGTTCATTAAAAAAAAACTTTTTTTTAGAAACAAGTTGCAAGAACTGGTTAACACACAATTGTACTTTGAAAGTATAACTATCTATTCCTCTGAAAAAGTCCCTCAGCACAGTAACAGAGACAAACAAAGGACCAACAGATAGAGTCTCTCTGCTGAGATGGGATTTAGAGGATGTGTTATAAAAGAAAGGATAAAGCTCACAGGGTCTCAACACTGTTGATTTAGAGTTCCCTCATGTGATCCTGATGAGCATCTGAAAGTTCTCACCAACTGGCCTTTGCTTTGGAGGAGAAATATAATATAAATATATATATATGCACACACATATATATTAATTCTGGTTTCAGCTTTCAGGTCCAAATGCAGACAAGTTACACTCAGATGGGAATCCTCTGGCTACAGGTTGATAGCTGTGCACAATTTCAGACAAGGCAGAAAGAGAGCGAGGGAGTGACAATTAGGGTAGCCTTCGTTTCTTAGCTTATTCCCTAACAAAATGGACTTCAAAGCCAGCAGGTTCAAAACTTAGAAATGGGCTCTGCCGTGTGATTTCCAGTAAGTCACAAGCCGTTGCAAAGCCCCCTTCCTCCCCCCACCGCCCCCCCCCCCCCCCGCACCCCCCCCACCACCCCCGCCCCAATCAATTAAAGTGATTGCTGTTCAAATCAAACAAATAGATCTTCGTCAAGTGCCATGAAGGTCAGGTAATTTCTTGGAAGAAGGTAGGCTTGCTCCCAGACCAAGATAAACTTATGACCTTCTTTAAAAAGAAACTCCAGGTCAGCATTCAACTAAACGGATAATGCAATTTCTTTTTATATTGAAAAAAACAATATGGTTTTAAAAGATAGCATTTTCCCCACAAGTTCTGCCTGTTGGTCATAAGACAGTCCAATTCTGTGAAGCGAATGCAAGAAAGCAAGACTGTTAGTCTACCAAGTCCACTCCTTCATGTACATTCTGCCCTATCGAATTTCTACCTCTCATCTTAAAGGGAAACTTGCACCTCACTGGACCAGATCATGGGTCATGGACTTTGCCCCTTACATCAACCACACTCCCATCCAGAGAGGCTCCTCATCTGGGGAAGTAAATCCTCTTGATCCACACCTCTATGGACTGCTGCTGTCCAGACTGTCACCACCTCACAACATTGCAAACAAATCATAGAATCCCTGCAGTGCAGAAGGAGGCCATTCAGCCCATCAACTCTGCACTGACCACAATCTCACCCAGGCCCTATTCCCGTAACCTCACATATCTACCCTGCTAACCCCCTGACACTAGGGTCAATTTAGCATGACCAATCCACCTATCTTGCACATCCTTGGGCTGTGGGAGGAAACCGGAGCACCCGGAGGACACCCACGCAGACACAGGGAGAGTGTGCAAACTCCACACCCGAGCCCGGAATTGAAGCCGGGTCCTTAGCACTGTGAGGCTAACCACTGTGCCACCGTGCTGCCCTAATAAGCCAACAGTGGACATCTTGAAAGGGGCCGGTATCGGCACATTTCAATCAAGCAAATAAAAAGCAATCTGAGCAATTGGGCGACAATTTCATGTTACACATGGAGAAATAAACAGTCAGGCAGCGTGCAATCAGGAGTTGACAAGCTGCTATTATCATAAAAATTACTCCTGCATACATTACACTGAAGAAAATGTAGGTCCTGCGAAACACTACAAAGAAGGTTCAAGGAAATCTATTAACCGAGTCTCAAGTCTCTTTCAAGCAAATTTACCTATGATTTATGTAATATAATGTGAGTGGCACACATGTAGCAGTATGCAATTCCAGATTAATAGGATTTCTGACTTAATTATTATTTTTCCTGAATTTTAATCATGACATTCATTAATTTTTCAATAATGTAAATTTGTGAGAATTTAAATAAAATCTCTGGAATCTGAAATACAAAAGAGCGAATGTAGTTCAGTGTATGAATAGGGAAGGTAATATGTTGGATTAACCCACTGTGTACTCCTGTGTGCTCTGCTGTGATTTTGGAGTGTATTGGCTTCACCTCCCACATTGAGCTATTTCCTGGCACCTCTGAAACATCCCTAAACTGAGAAATTTGACCTCTGGCAGTAAGTCCAGTAGAGCCTGGATTAACCAGTGTTCACACCCATTACCTACAACTTTTTCTGAAAGTTTTAATTGAACTTTCCACGACATAAAAATGGATATTTAAAATTGTGTCTGGTGCTGGATAGAATCTATTGTCCATCTAACTCTGAATTTTAGTTTTGAGTCAGGATACCAGGACTTTAGGAAAGGAAAATACTTGGAAACAAACTTCAGGGTGGGAGTCCAGTAATCGACGGAGTTGTGAGACATGAGGCAAATAGGAGACTGTGCTTTGGGACAGGGGTCCAGAAGGAGATAGAGGCTAGGATCTTTTGAATAGTGGGGTTTCCTGCCTGCACCATCCGAAGAGTCCTCTGGCTTTGCTTGTCCTACAGCTATTGCATGCTCACATGACCTTCAACTAGGTATTTCCCCCTCACTCGGGAGGAAGTTTCGCCTTAGAGAGCTGTCGGCCAATCTGATTGTGGCAGAAACTACAGTGGACAGAAGAGCAACTTCATGAAGATGCTGGAGCAACAGTGGTGGATTTACAGTTAGTGGGGCCCTGTGCTCAGCTTTATTTTCGCAGGAGGTCTAAGAAAATGTACTAGCCACATAATTTCTCAATCGTCCATTCCATTGTTTTCCAATGTGTTAATCAGGCGAGTGTGCAAACGTCGCTAAAACTCTGCTTTTTGAGTGGAAAAATATTAGTGCTGGTTGGCATTTTTTTCAAACCGAATCACTGAATCAGTCTTCAGCATAGCTAGAAATTCACTACGCAACAGTTTAATTATGTAATTCAATCCTATTAAAACATTAATTACAGAACTTTACTTACAAGATAAGTAACAAAACTGGGTAAATAGAGTTAAGATACAGATCAGCCATAATGGCAGAACAAGCTCAAGGGGCTGAATGGCCTACTCATGCTCTAGGTTCCTATCAAGATATCGGTGAAAGGGGCACATGTGACCAAGATTCACGCATCAAACTCTTTATCCAGTCAATTCAAAATAGTTCAGATCTCAAACCATTAGTGAAGTTAACGGCTCGCATAGAACCTCTCTAATTTTCCAAAGTGTGTCATATTGTTTGTTTTGTCTGGCTCGTCATACTTTGCAGGCCAGTGCATCACAGGATCCATGTTTTCTTATTAGTTCGAATACGACAGCAATAAAGAACAATTGCAATGCTAATCACCCCGTGTTTATTTGTGTACTGATTGATCTGGAAAGGTACCAGGATCAAAAACATAACATAAAGCATTCAAAGTATCAGGTCCAGCAAACAGATTAATCTTCAGTGCCTCGAACCAAGCTAAGGCTATTTATGCATTTATATTTAAGAAGCCAAACCCAAAACATTTGTACCTACTTGTAGTTGAGAATTCTGATTAATTCTAAATACCCAACATGAGGATCATTCGCTGCTAATATTTTGATACGTGGTTTGAGAATAATACAAAATATTTAAGTAACGTATTAATAATGTCTCTAAGAAATTAATTTGTAACATGTCAGTAAAATGAATGATGTATTTGTAAAAGATACCAGGCACAAATTACGCAACAAGGTAAATTATCCATGCATATCCAGGCCGGGGGATAATGCCAAAAGATAAAGGCACCTTCATTTGGTATTAGAGCTGGTTTAAACTGGTTAGAGAAATGCTGACTCATAAGAAGCCATTTTTGGGAGGCTTTCAAGTGCAAGTTGGTTGGGATTCAGGACCGGTACATTCCTGTAAGGATGAAGTATAGCAAGTTTTGGGAATCTTGGATAATGAGAGATATTGTGAGACTAGTCAAAAGAGAAAAATCTTTCGACTATCCACTCTGTCCATGCTCCTCATAATCTTGTAGACTTCTATCAGGACCCAACCTCCGTTGTTCCAATGAGAACAAACCAAGTTTCTTCAACCTCTCCTCATAGCTAATGCCCTCCACACCAGGCAACATCCTGGTAAATCTTTTCTGTATCTTCTCCAAAGCCTCCACATCCTTCTGGTAGTGTGGCGACCAGAATTGAACACTATGTTCCAATTGCGGCCTAAGGTTCTATAAAGCTGCAACATGACTTGCCAATTTTTAAACTCAATGCCCCAGCCGATGAAGGCAAGCATGCCATATGCCTTCTTGACTACCTTCTCCATCTGCGTTGCCACTTTCAGTACTGCCATCTGAGACCGGTTAGGGCCCAAGCAAATCTCACTCTTCTGACAATGTTACAGGACAGCTAGTGAGATTTTGCAAGTCCAGGCAAGTTGTGCGGGTTACAGATAGTGTGACATGAACCCAAGATCCCGGTTGAGGCTGTCCTCATGTGTGCGGAACTTGGCTGTCAGTTTCTGGGGTGTCGTGTGTCATGAAGGCCGTCCTGGAGAACGCTTACCCGAAGATCAGAGGCTGAATGCCCATGCATTCACAAGTTGCCTGGACTTGCAAAATCTCACGAGCTGTCCTGTCTGGAGACAATACACATCTCTTTAACCTGTGCTTAATGCTCTCTCCACTCACATTGTCTGTACCTTTAAGACTTGATTAGCTGTATTAGCATTGATTAGCTTGATTAGCATTCCAATCATTATTCTGTAAACTGAGTTTGTGTCTCTGTATGCCCTGTTTGTGAGCACATCTCCCACTCCACCTGACAAAGGGGCAGCGCTCCGAAAGCTAGTGACATTTGCTACCAAATAAACCTGTTGGACTTTAACCTGGTGTTGTTAGACTTTTTACTGTGACCTCCCCTGTAGCCAGTGAGGATGCAAAGATTTCTCTCAAGGCCCCAGCAATTTCCTCCCTTGCCTCTCTCAGTATTCGGGGGTATATCCCATCAGGCCTTGGGGATTTGTCTACCTTAATGTTTCTCAAGAACCCCAATACCTCTTCCTTTTTGATCTCAACATGACTCAAACTATCTACACATCCTTTCCCAGACTCATCATTCACCAAGTCCTTCTCTTGGGGTGAATACTGACGCAAAGTATTCATTTAATACCTCGCCCATTTCCTCTGGCTCCACGCATAGATTCCCTCCCCTGTCCTTGAATGGGCCAACCCTCTCCCTGGCTATCCTCTTGCTCTTTCTATATGTATAAAAAGCCTTGGGATTTTCCTTAATCCTGGCGGCCAATGCTTTTTCGTGACTCCTTTTAGCCCTCCTTACTTAAGTTTCTTTCTACTTTCCTTGTATTCCACACTTGCTTCGTGCGTTCCCAGCCTCATAGCCTTGAAAAATGCTTCTTTTTTCTCTTTGCATTGGATTGAAGTCCCAGGGCTGGTGGAAAGGTAGGTTTTCCTGTCTCATGCAGTGAGGGTGGGAAGGCTTGGGGGGGGGGGGGGAATAATGGGCAATTGGGGTGTCAGGACATTGGTCAACACACCTTAAGTGATGAAGGTGGGGTGGGGGAGGTGCCTAAAGTTAGAAGAGTGCTTCACAATGCCTCACTCCCCTTCCCATTTGAAAATTGGGCTTCAACCACACGCGGGAAATCCTCCTGCCAGCCTGAAGCTCCCCCACCCAACATAAAAACCTGCCGGTGGGGGAGCATGAAATTCAGGCTGGAGTTTTGGGACAAGACAGTAATAGGACTCAGGCTCCCAGCGCTTTATCATAATATTTAACTGTTTGATATGTGGGTTATATCTCCAAGTTCAGTGAACTTGATTGTGGGGTTGCATCAGAGTGAAAAACTGGTAATCATGTCAGTTTAGGATCAGGAAGAACCTGATTGAATAGTCTACTAAGGGGGGCAAGAATGATTGTGATTCTACTGCAGTCATTTTGTTAATCATTACGATTTGTAATAAGTCTTCGGAGGCAGAAGTCCTTTCACCAAAATCCCTTTATTTACAAACTCTAACAGCAATACACAGAGTGCTAGTAGCTAGCAGTCTATCTCCTGGAGTGTCAGAGGAACTGACACTCCTGGTTAAGAACAAGGCAAAGACTCCCTGACTGGCCCATCAATTGGATCCTTAACCAGGAGTTCATATTCCAATAGGCCAACCTCAATGGTCTGATTGAAGTCATTACACTATTAAAGCTGATTTATTGTCTGTCCCAGTGGGAAATGTTTGATCCTGGATCTATGTTGAATTATGTAATCTCAGTTATATTGGGGATGGGGATGGGGCTTGCAGCTGGCCTCAAGGAGGGATGCCACTTTTAGAGAATAACTGAAGGATGGTACTAAGCCCCGACATGATCACTCCTCTAAACAGGAATGTACAATAAATTCAATAAACAGCAGCTATCATTTTATAACACACAGGTTTGTTTCCTCTATGTCTGAAGGTCAATGAGTTCAAATCTCTCTCCGCAGACTGCAGCACAACATTTAGACTGACGCTGCAGTGCAACGCTGAAGGGTTACCACACGACCAGAGATACCACTTTTTGGATAAAATGTTAAACTGAGGTTCTATCTAATTCCTCAAATGGACATAAATGATGCCGTGGCTACTATTTCAAAAAAGAGCAGAGAGTGTTCACCCACTCCCAGTGTCCCAGCTAACATTCATCCCTCAACCACCATCATTAAAATAGATTCAGCGCCATTATATCTTTAATGATTGTGGGATCCTGCTGTATGCAAATTGGCTCTTGTGTTTTTGACATTACAACAGTGACTACACTTCAAAAAATTGGCTGCAAACCATTTGGATATACATGTAGCTAGTGAAAGATGCTACGTAAATGCAAGTTTTTCTTACAAATGGGATTTAGATCTGAGATCACAAGTGGACAGCTACAAAGATGATTGTTTAAAACATTAACCAGCAAATAGCATGAGAAGCAAACATGGAAGGATCCTATGACAGTACTTCATGCACATTTAGACCAACAGCAAAGGTGTAAGTGGCTTACATTGGGAATAAAACCTGCTGTTAGCTTCTTCTCCAGGACAGCATCCCAGTTGATGTCTGCTAGGTAATGAAAGTCTTGCATATCAGCCAGGCTGGAGAGGCGCTGGGTTGAGCTAACCGTAAGTAGCTGAAAAGAATGAATGAAAATTACAAATGGAAGGAGGACCATCCAACAAAACAAATTTATACAATGCTAGAACTTTGCATCAAATTCACACAACGCAAGGCTTTGTATCGGATTTCTATAATCTATATATTCCACTAGTGTATGTTGACTGTTTATCCAATAAGTCATGTTGATACTTTTGAGAGATTTAACAAGATACTTTCTTTTGGATCACTCTGCAACAAAGTCATTGGTCCACTTGAAAATTGCACATTGATCAAGATACCACCTCGAAAGACAAGGGAAGCAGGTTTTTGATTAGATTTATTATTGTCACATGTATTAGTATACAGTGAAAAGTACCGTTCATAGAGAAGGAAACAAAAGAGTACAGAATGTAGTGTTACAGTCAAAGCTAGGGTGTAGAGAAAGATCAACTCAATGCAAGGTAAATCCATTCAAAAGTCTGATGGCAGCAGCGATGAAGCTATTCTTGAGTTGGTTGGTACGTGACCTCAGACTTTTTTATCTTTTCCCCGACGGAAGAAGGTGGAAGAGGGAATGTCCTGGGTGCGTGGGATCCTTATTTATGCTCGCTGTTTTGCCGAGGCAGCAGGAAGTGTAGGCAGAGTCAATGGATGGGAGGCTGGTTTGCATGATGGATTAGGCTACATTTACGACCTTTTATAGTTTCTTGTGGTCTTGGGCAGAGCAGGAGACATGCCAAGCCGTAATACAACCAGAAAGAATGCTTTCTATGGTGCATCTGTAAAAGTTGGTGAGAATTGTAGCTGACATGCCAAATTTCCTTAGTCTTCTAAAAAAGTAGAGGCATTGGTGGACTTTCTTTAACTATAGTGTCGGCATGGGGGGACCAGACCAGGTTGTTGGTGGTCTGGACACCGAAAAACTTGAAGTTTTCGCCCATTTCTACTTCACCCCCATTGATGTAGACAGGAGCATGTTCTCCACTACGCTTCCTGATGTCGATGACAATCTCTTTCATTTTGTTGACATTGAGGGAGAGATTATTGTCGCCGCACCAGTTCACCAGATTCTCTCTCATTCCTGTACTCTGTCTCATCATTGTTGGAGATCCGACCCACTACGGTGGTGTCATCAGCAAACTTGAAAATTGAGTTGGAGAGGAAAGTGGCCACACAGTCATAGGTATATAAAGAGTAGGGGGCCGAGAACACAGCCTTGTGGAGCACCTTTTGGGGTACATGGAAGCAATCTCACTTGCAAGTCCCACTCCCAAATCATTCCAACCCAAACATATATCACCATTCCGTCATGGTTGTTGAATAAAATTCCTGGGATTCTTCCTTAACAGCTGACTGCAACAGCTCATATCAGGGAAAGAATTAAAAAACAAGAGTGTCACACTAATGCGTCTTGCATCTGAAAGAGTAGGCATCTAGAAGCAATATGAGATAATTGGACACCCTCACAACAGTTCATAGGTTTCTCTGGGTAGCTGGACTAAGATTGGATGAATGGTCTTCCTCATCTCCATTTTATCATGTGACAAAACAAAATGATTACAAAATTGGAATGGATTTATGGTTAAAAATAACAGTGAGACTGAAAGCACTCACCATTATTAATGTATAAATTGAACAGCTACTTCCAGCAACTCTGCATGAGCAGTTAAATTAGTCAATCCAGAGGGTGTTGACCGAGATGCCTCGCTGCTCCAGAAGTCATGTGATAATTGTATCTCACTGAGAGACTTGTCATTCAAGTGTATTGAATAACATGAAGTTGCTGTATTTAACTGACATATGCCCATTAAACTCAGAAAAAGTTAAGGGCTGTCCAATTCAATGCAAGTACTATTTAATAATGTGACAAGTCTTAATTACTTACTACCTCTCTGGTACTGAAAATTAACTTTAGTAATAATGGAGTTTGATCCCTTCAGCTTTTAATTATGGAAATACTAAAAGATTGAAATTTTAAAAACTTTTTTTTCAGTCTCTTGTCTCTCCCTCTTCATTTAAAAAACTTTCTTCAAATTTCTTTCCAAATCTGTTGCAATTAATATACTGGCTGATATTTGTTGCTTTATACTCTGCCCTACTCATTAATAATGCTTTAATTTTGATTGGTTAGGCAGATACACAGTTACTTGCAGCATTCACACAGGTCTCAGATATATTGTACAAGACACTGCACTGTTTATGTTTGCCTGACAGAAACTGTCAGTGAAAAAGCCCATTAAGATGTCCTTGCAAGTCTAACATGTATTTTCTGTGAACCTCAACATCCTGCCCACTATTTTTTCTGTGTATTTGAATTCAACAGGAAACTGAACGAAGGCCCAACTCTCATGCCCCAATAGCTTTCCTAATTATTTGGATCCTAAAGATCACTTGGCACCATTTGAAGCGAGTAGGGGGAAGTGGAAAATATTGCCAAGAAACAAAAAAAAGTAACCATCTTCTTCACACTCTGATTCTCTTCCACTCCACCCACCCCACCCAAGTCTTCTATATTCCCTCCCTCCATATTATTTCAAGTTTAATTTGACTGAATTCGACTTATTTGACCATATATTACAATCCTGCAAGTGTCTGAATGAAGGACTATTGAACTGATGTTAAACTAAATAAAGGAGAGCTTCACCGTGGTGGTTGTCCATGCCTCCCACCAGAGGGAGCAGCAGTCTTCCCTCTTCCAGAGTTCCCAGGCGCCCGAGCATTTCCTAGTGTGCGATTACCATTTGACTTGCCAACCTTCAAGAAATGAGAAATGATGGCGTTGTGGTAACCCAGAAGCTCAGGCTAATGCTCTGGTGGAATCTGAATTCCGTTAATAAATTTGGAATATTAAGTTAGTCTCCATATTGGAAGCCAGGAAACTATCATCAAAGAACAAAGAAAATTACAGCACAGGAATAGGTCCTTCGGCCCTCCAAGCCTGCATTGACCATGCTGCCCGACTGAACTAAAACCCCCTATCTTTCAGGGGACCATATCCCTCCATTCCCATCCTATTCATGTATTTGTCAAGACGCCCCTTAAAAGTCACTATCGCATCTGCTTCCACTACCTCCCCCAGCAGAGAGTTCCAGGCAGCCACCACCCTCTGTGTAAAAAGCTTGCCTTGTACATCTCCTTTAAACCTTGCCCTTCACACCTTAAACCTATGCCCCCAAGTAATTGACTCTTCCACCCCAGGAAAAAACTTCTGACCATCCACTCTGTCCATGTCCATGCCCCTCATAATCTTGTAGCCTTCTATCAGGTCGCCCCTCAACCTCCGTCGTTCCAGTGAGAACAAACCAAGTTTCTCCAACCGCTCCTCATACCAGGCAACATCCTGGTAAATCTTTTCTGTACCCTCTCCAAAGCTTCCACATCCCTCTGGTAGTGTGGAGACCAGAATTGAACACTATATTCCAAGTGCGGCCTAACTAAAGTTCTATAAAGCTGCAACATGACTTGCCAATTTTTGAACTCAATGCCCTGGCCGATGAAGGCAAGCATGTCGTATTGCTTCGACTACCTTCTCCACCTGCGTTGCCACTTTCAGTACCTGTACACCTAGATCCCTCTGCCTATCAATACTCTTAAGGGTTCTGCCATTTACTGTATACTTCCTATCTGTATTAGACCTTCCAAAATGCATTACTTCACATTTGTCCGGATTAAACTCCATCTGCCATCTCTCCACCCAAGTCTCCAACCGATCTATATCATGCTGTATCCTCCGATGGTCCTCATTGCTATCCTCAAATCTACCAACCTTTGTGTTGTCCGCAAACTTACTAATCAAACCAGTTGCACTTTCCTCCAAATTATTTATATATATTACAAACAGCAAAGGTCCCCGCACTGATCCCTGAGGAACGCCACTTGTCACAGCCCTCCCTACCATGAAATGCACCCTTCCACTGCTATCTTCTGTCTTCTATGACCGAGTCAGTTCTGTATCCATCTTGCCAGCTCACCTCTGATCCCAGGCGACTTCACCTTCTGCACCAGTCTGCCATGAGAGACCTTGTCAAAGGCTTTACTGAAGTCCATGTAGACAATATCCGCTGCCAACATCCAGTGAAGTCCCTCAGCCACCTCTACCAGATGCTCTAACTCCTGTTTATCACTGGAGGGGTTCTTCCGCTTCCCACTTCTTAGTAGATGTTGCTGGGCCAACCTCTCCCATAAAGCAGCATCGATTGTTGCAAAAACATATTTGGTTCATGAATGCCTCTTTAAGGGAAGGAAATCTGCCGTCCTTACCCAGTCTGGCCTACATGTGACTCCAGACCCACAGCAATGTGGTTGACTCTTAACTGCCCTCTGAAATGGCTTAACAAGCCACTCAGTTCAAAGGCAATTTGAGATGGGCAACAGATGCTGGCCTTGCCAGCATCACCCACATTCCAGGAACTAATCCATGAACATTGCTGTGAGCAACTGGGTGGAAAATCAAAGGATTTTTAAAAATGTTTTTTTTTCATTCTCTTTAAAGACTTTTGGCTGTTGTAAAAATATCGGTGATGAGCATAAAGGCTGTTTGATTGACAATCAAGAACCATCTAAATCAGGTAACAGAGTCTGTGCACTTTCCAATTGGTGTGGGAGGGCAGAAGGCCACAAGAATGTACCAATGGCACGTAGGTTAGGGGGAGGGAGGAGGGTGGTGAGGTGAGGTGCTGAAACTCATTGCAACGCATTCGATAAGAGTTGGTGATCCTACAACTGCTGCTGAATTTCTCCTTACCTTCCGAAGCAGTGACACCAATCCACTTGACCAGCTAGAGGGATAGTTAATGCTGGCAGAATTGAATATGTGAAGGGCTTCATTAACTGAAGTGCTGGAGCGGATTTCATATGGTCTCTGTGAAAAGACATAAACATTGTCTGTAGATATAACACAGGATCTCAGGGTCTGCTACTTCGCAAAAGTTTGCTTTTGTTATCTAAACAGCAACTTCTTGACTTAGTCAATATAATTATTTCATTATATTTTCAATGCATGTCTGTTAATTTCACTTTTATAGCCAAAGCAATCTGAGAAAGACAAAAGGAAAAAATTCTGATAAAGGAACCCATTAGAGTGTTCAGTCATTTGGTGAACATGGCAATGTGGCTCAATGGGTAATGCACCATTGAGTGTGGGATTGGACCATAAAAATTGGACAAACGTAGATTTGACTCCAGATTTGTGCTATTAACTAATCTCAACTGTGGGGGACAGGGGGGAGGGAGTGACAATCAGCCACTATCCAATGACCTATGCTGGAGAGTACATATTGTGTGAATACTGGTTGATGATTGGATCAGACTTGACTAATTAGCCAACCCCTCTCCACACCTCAGAAAACACACTGTGTGTCTCTCCGTTTTTGCTTGTTTGAAAAATGTACTGAGATGCTGCCATCCCCATAATTCAGGAGACCCTTGTATAAGTCACAGGTTTCAGGGTGAAAAGATTTCAGAGAATGTCGGTATCTGCAGGGTTCCTCCACTGGACGGGTGGGAGAAGCAGCTATGGGGGGGGGGGGGCATGGGTGAGGAGCAGCTGAAACCAAAATGTATCGGGTCTCAGGTCCAATCCTTGGTTGGGGTTCTGCTAGGTAGGGGCCAAGAGGCCCAAATAACCTGACTGCACTTGTAGTCACAGCTCATTGATGAATAATGATGGCAAAAAGTAACTTTTACCAGCAAGGTAACAAGACCTTGGGGAGGGAAGTGGTGAAAATTAGCAAGGGATGAAAAATGATAAAGTACCCAGATCCTCAGACTGGATGACAGATTGTGCTGGATGTTGTGTGTCTGAGTACACTGAGAGTTAATAGATTGCTCTCTGTACCTGTCCTTTGAGAAGCTCATAGGCAGTGATTCCAAGAGACCACCAGTCCACAGCAAAGAGATAGCCAGTACGTCCATTTACAAAGGGATGAAATATTTCTGGAGCTAGGGAAAAATGTACAATTAGTATTGCAGCTTTTCACTACAATTAATGTTCTTTCTTCATTCGTGCAGTTAGGAAATAAACATAGGTTCCACCATTGTCAAGATTCTTATTGACTGGAAAATATTTTTGGGGTGAGGGGGTGGGGAGAGAGGGGGTAGATCACATGGCCACAAATACTTCTGGCTTAAATCATTGAATGGTTGCTATAGGTAACACCGTGCAAGATAGGAAAAGGCTACTGGAGTCCACCTTCCCAATAACAAAATATAAAGAAATATAGGAGTTTTCTCAACAAAACTACTGGCATGCATGTTCATCGAATCCCGACAGTGCAGAAGGAAGCCATTCGGCTCATCGAGTCTGCACCGACAACAATCCCACCCAGGCCCTTTTCCCGTAACCCCACATATTAACCCTGCTAGTCCCCCTGACACTAAGGGGTAATTTAGCATGGCCAATCAACCCAACCCACATATCTTTGGACTGTGGGAGGAAACCTGAGCACCCATGCAGACACGGGAAGAATGCGCAAACTCCACACAGTCACCCAAGGCTGGAATTGAATCCGGGTCCCTGGCGCTATGAGGCAGCAGTGCTAACCATCGTGTCACCGTTTTGTCTGTGATTTTCTTGTCAGTTTTGTGGTGGTATGTTAAACACAGGGCACTGAAGTTTCCCATCATGGTCATACCTCAAAAAAATTATATGCCTTTAGTTTCCTCTCAGGAACCCATCAGTCAACTTGGCTGTTCAACCAGGACTGGAGTGTGGGCTCTTTGAATCTCTGCCATTGTGCTCAGTTCCTGCCCCTACACCACCTTTCACTTCCTGGGAAACAATGTAACTTTATGGGGAATGTTAGCTTTAGGGGGAACCAGTGATATCTTGGCTGAGTGGAAATCATAGAGAACTCTCTTCTAACCTGCAGTTTCCTCAAATATCGGTGAAACAAGGAATCTCTTGGATTTTCCTGTTCCCTTGTGAATTGTAGTGTGAAAAATCAAAAGATCATTAACCCTTGCTAATATCTCAATGACAATAAACTGTTTTTTTTTGAGAGAAGGATGACAAGGATTTGGGGCTTTGATCCAGTGAGAGTGAGACATACCATAAATGCATAGAGCATATCAGAAGATTTCCTTTGAATCTGTCACTGTGTTCTTCCCAGTAAGAGTTTTAACAACACCAGGTTAAAGTCCAACAGGTTTATTTGGTAGCAAATGCCATTAGCTTTCGGAGCCCTGCTCCTTCGTCAGATGGAGTGGATATCTACTCTCAAACACTCCTTGTTTGTGAGCAGATATCCACTCCATCTGACGAAGGAGCAGCGCTCCAAAAGCTAATGGCATTTGCTACCAAATAAACCTGTTGGGCTTTAACCTGGTGTTGTTAAAACTCTTACTGTGTTTACCCCAGTCCAATGCCGGCATTTCCTCATCATGACTGTGTTCTTCCTCTTCAGAGATTACTGGAGAATTGCATTTGTTGTTAGTGTTTCTTTCTAAGTAGCCGCAGATCACATCTTTCAACATAATATAGCAGCTGCACACCGCTGCATAAAGACAGCCTCCAGTGTTTCATGGGAGAGATTTCATTCTGATAACATTCAAGGAGAGTGTGATGCCAATCACTTAAAATGCATGTCAATCACCCTACCCTGAGGAGATCAGAAGGGTGGATTTATTCTTCGATTTTCCTGACACCTTACCACCATTTTCACACTGCTTCAATAATGATGAGCCAAAGAAGAGTGTGGTTGAGAATTCTGATTAATGCTAAATACCCAACATGAGGATAATTAGTAGCTAATGTTTGAGAATAATACAAAATATTTAAGTAACATATTAATAATGTCTCTAAGAAATGAATTTATAATATGCCAGTAAAATGAAAGATGTTTTATTTGTTGAATGTGAATTAATGTAATTAATGTTAGTTAAATCCATGAAATTAATGATAAGAGAAAGCTTACACAAGCTTTTTTGAGTTGGAAAATGCACTATTGTAATTCTAATGTTACCACTAAAAACTAAAGAAACCTCAATAGCGAATTGTATTCACAGCACGAGTCAGGCACAAATTATGCAACAAAGTAAATTACCCATATATATCCAGGCCGGGGGATAATGCCAAATGATAAAGGCACCTTCATTTGGTATTAGAGCCAGTTTAAACTGGTTAGAGAAATGCTGAATCATAAGAAACCATTTTTGGGAGAGAACTTCCGTAAAACGGACAGATGAATGACAGATCAATATTTTAAGTGTCAGATTATAATTCAAGCAAAATTATCATAAATAGATTGACATGTTGATTATTAAATTAAACTCTGTAAATTAACTACTTGGGTGTATTTTGAGATAATTGAGACAACCAAACTATTGACCAAGCTTCTGGTACGAAAACGGAGATCTGTGGAGAAAACTCAGTGGTGCTGTTGTGTCATTGAGCCTATATTGGATCACTCCTTCAGCAGAAGTCTTTGTTTGTTGTCTATTGTATGTTTTTGTTTCGTATTTTCTATGTTTTAATAAAACTAGTTTTAAAAATAAAATTTTATTACACTTTGAAAACTGAGTTTTGTTTACCTTTGCAAGAGTTTACTTATCAAAGTTGCTTTTTAGAACTTTCTAAAGTAATATGGCTACCAAAATAGAATTCCCCACTTCAAAAGTCTCTATGTTTCACTGGAGACCAAGGCTATCTCGGCTTGTCAGGCCGTTGACTCAAAAAATGGCATCCACACCCACGTAGCCCCTTTAACAGGGTAAACTCCAAACTTTGACATGGTGTTCCTGAATGTTAAGAGCAGGGCGGCCAAGACCTTTCAGCTGAAGTCTCCAAGGTTTGAGGTGATGTTTATCCCAATGCTGATATTGTCCTTGAAGGATCTGCCTCCAGCTGCTTCACAATGGGTACCAAGTCTTGGCCTCAATCTCCATTTTATGCTGTCACTAAAGAGGGTAAAATCCTGGAAGCTCATTGACACCATCCCAAGAGGCAACCACACCAATTATTATACCTCAAAGCCCAAAGATGCTGGGCACAGGCTCACTTAGAGTTTCAGGTAAGCTAAATAACTTCAGTTATGAGGATAAATTGGAGAAATTGGGACTGTTCTCCTCTAGAAAAGTAAGCTAAGATAAGATTACGATAGAGATGTTCAAAATCATAAGGGGGCTGGACAGAGTAAATACAGAGAAACTGTTCCCATTCATGAAAGGATCAAGGATGAAGGGGCATGGGCAAAAGAAGCAAATGTGATATGAGAAAAAAACATTTGTGGTTCGGGTCTGGAATGCCCTGCCTGGAAGTGTGGTGAAGGCTGGTTCAATTGAGGCATTCAAAAGGGCATTGAACTAAAAAAATGTGCAATACGGGGAAAAAGCAGGGGAATGGCACAAAGTCATGATGCTCATTTGGACAGCTGGTACAGACGCAACGGGCCAAATGGTCTCCTTCTGTGTGTAACAATTCTGTGATTCAGACCTAATATTTCACTGAAGTTCTGGGAACAATGGGAAATGCTCCAGTTAAGGCTGACTCATATCTGTGGAAGAAGTTTTAGCTGCCATTTCAGAATGCTCAACTATCCCTGGAATCTCCCCAGTACCTTGTGGCTGTAAACATTTCATGGGTTGTTACATGCCGCAAATGTTCAGCTTGGCCTTGCCCTCTTCCTTCATGTTGCTATAGATGCAGTAAGTGGACTTGCCCAACTTATTCACCTCATGTGGGAACAGTGGCCGCTGCTCAAGAACGATGGTCCCGTCTCACTGATCACTTGGAAATGGAGTTTCTGAGAAGAGGGTCCTGCGGCTTCTCATCTAAGGGCAGTTGTTTTCCCACCCTCCAGTGAGCCATTTCAGCTCCTTCTGCTAACATGCATTTTCTGCTTGACAGATAATCTGTCTGACTTGCTAATTATGTGTTCCCGCGTGAGCTCATTGGGGCTGGTGCTTAGGTAGGCAAGTTGCCACGATAAGGTAAGGGTGGTTCAGGAGTTGCCAATCTGGATGTATCAGGTGGCTCTACTGAATGCTCACCAATTTCTTTGCCTGGTTTATCGTTAACACAAAGTAATTATTAGCCATTGTGAATGGGGTACACTTTATGAGCTTGGGAAACACTAGCTAGTAGCTGCCTATTTACACCTAACTACAGGGGTCGTGTGCAGCCTCAAAATAGCCTTGTATATCTTATACTCTTAGTGAGAGATCTGTGAGGTCATGCAGCACACTGTGGACATGACACAGCAACCTCAGCTCAGTGGCCAGGTGACACCACACGGTTACCAGCAAAAGATAAAACTGGAGGTGCATGGTGGAGACTATGGTCGGACTACATTGGCTTCTCAGGCAACTCAGTGCTTACCATTACTCAGTGGTGTTTTCTGCTGCACCATACATGATTGGAGCAAATGAATAGCCATTCCAGTTGCAAAGGGTTAGATTTCCTGGTGTGAGTGTCCACATACTTTTGGAAAAGCCTGTATTTTTTTTTGTGGAATGTCCCCTTTGAGATCAAAATGAAACTGGGGAGTATTCTTAGAGAGGGACAATTGGTTTTCTCGTTACAATATCATTAGATTCCAAGAAATTAGCACGTGACCTGAGGTTGCTATGGAGGATGAAATTTGAAGTAAAAAGCAATCAGAAAGGTAATTGCAATGCTGTCAGGTTAGAGCCTGTCTTGAAGTAGAAATTCAGAACGCAGAATATGTGTGAGGCAGCAAGCTGAGCTCTCTACAAATAGACCATTTTTCTGTTTGGCATTCCAAAAATAAAACATTTTCTTAGTGAGACAGTGTGCGAGCGAGCTGAGAATTGGACCTTGAACCTGGCGTGTCAGTTCTTTGGTTAAAAAAGAACTCTGGATAGTTATACCATCAGGACTGCTGTGACACAAGTGAAAGAGGGACAAGCACCTTGTTGGTGTTAATTGTGTCTGGAGACTTTGGATGGAATATGGTCAACGTGACTGAAGGGCAGAAATGACTGAGCGAGAACTGAGACTGTCTATGTAATGGAGGCCAAGGTTGAAAGAGATTGCATATGGTGTCTCATTTGCACATCGAGTATTGAGAGTGCTTGTAACTATGAGAGGTGAATCTTTATTGCATTGACTATTGAAAACAAAATTTTTATTCTCAGTTGAAATATCCTTCACCTGTTAATTAGTGAATTAGTTTTTATTCAATTTCAATTGGTACATAGTAAAAGCTTTAAAAAGTTAAATCTTGCCCAGGAATTCCTTTCTGTTAAAAAGTTATTTGCCTTTAGTGGGATCATAACACAGGTTCAAATGGCTTCGTGTGCCAGACATAAGATGTGCTGGGTATAAACGGTTAGATGAGCCGGGCAGGTTGCTAGGGCAGATTTCCGTGAGGTTCGTGGGCTCCTAGGGTCAGGTTGGCAGTCATGATTGTGCACCTAGTGGACAGTGCAATCATCCCAAGTGAGTCATGGACCTCACCCTATGTCCCAGAAATTGGGCGGAGAGGGGCTATGACACAGAATATTTACTGTGCAGAAATGGGGAGCAGATTCAAAGTGCATCAGTGCAGAGGGACCTGGGTGTCCTTGAGCACGAGTTGTAAAAAGTGGATATGCAGGTGCAGCATATAATATGAAAGGTAAATGGAATCTTGGGAATTACGGCTAAAGGACTGGTTTTCAAGAGTAAAGAAGTGCTGTTACAATTGTTTAAGACGTTGGTGAAGCCAAACCTGCAGTATTGTCCAGTTTTGGTCTCCTTACTTGAGGAAGGATGTGGTGACACTGGAGGCAACTCAGAGGAGGTTCACCAGATTGTTCTCAAGGATGGAAGAGCTGTCATATGAGGAGCGGTTGAATAGTTTGGGCTTTGATGAGGTGGACGTTGAACAGATATTCCCCTTGTGGGACAGTCTAAAACAAGGGGACATAGATATAGGCCGGGACTCTACCATCTCGTCCGCCACGGAATCAGAGCGAGCGAGGGTCCGACAACAGAAATCTCCGTTGACCTCAGGCGGGAATTTCCGGTCTCGCCCAAGCGAGGCTGTAAAATCCCACCCATAAAGTGGGAGGGGGCAGATTCAAAACTGAAATGAGGAGAAACTATTTCTCTCAGAGGGCTGTGAATTTCACTGCTGCAGAGTGTGGTGGAGGCAGAATCAATCAACAGATTCAGAAAGAATCAGAATCATTGAATCCCTACAGTACAGGAGGCCATTCCACCCATCGAGTCTGCACTGACCACAATCCCACCCAGGCCCTATTCCCGTAACCCCACACATTTACCCTGCTAATCCCCCTGACAGGAGGGTCAATTTAGCATGGCCAATCAACTTAACCCGCACATCTTTGGACTGTGGGAGGAAACCCACGCAGACATGGGGAGAAAGTGCAAACTCTACACAGAGGTCAAGAAATAGATATGTTTCTGATGAAAAGCAGGATAAAAGGAAGAAAGCAGGAAAGTGGAGTTAGGCCAGGATAAAATCAGCCATGATCATGTTAAATGGCGGAGCGGGCTCAAAAGGCTGAATTGCCTTCTGCTCCTAATTCCTTTGTTCTGTAAAGCAGTCACACAGTCTGCGTTTGGTCTCTCCAATATAGAGTAGACCGCATTGGGAGCAGCGGATGCAATAGACCAGATTAAAGGAGGTGCACGTGAAGCGCTGCTTCACCTGAAGAGGGTTTGGTCCTTGGATGGTGAGCAGGAAGGAGGTAAAGGGGTAGGTGTTGCACCTTCTGCAATTCACCATATCTACTTTGTGGTTCCAGTCAGGGGGAAGGGCCTTTGTCAGTTTTGTGGACATTTGATGCACAGCAAGTTCTCAGTGCTCTACGTGCCAGCTGGCTTCAGACAGAGATACAAGACAAATAAATCCCCAAACTTCAAAATGAAAGGAGCCAGCAGAATGGATGCAACCATCGGACTAGAAAAGATATGATTCTTTTCATGCTTCTGCAAAGTGTTATTTAAAGACGAATTGTTGTCATTGTTGTTTTTCACTGCTATGATTCCTCTCAAATCAAATCCTAGCTCTTAAGTATCCCTGTTTTTTAAAAAAATCACTCCTTCCCTCACAGCCATGTCTTTAGTTGCTTTGGCCCTGCACTTTGGAATTCCCTCCCTAAACCCCCTCACCCCTCTAGCACTCGCTGCTCCTTTAAGATGCTCCTTAAAACTTGGTTCTTTAACCAAACCTATTACCACCGATCCTAACATCGCCTCAGATGGGTTGGTTTCCAATTTTGTTTGCTGCCGTGCAGCTCCTTCGGCTGCTTTGCTATATTAAAGGTGCTATACCAATGCAAAATGTTGTTGCTGTTATTTATTAACAATGAATGCTCATCTTTAATATGCCTTCTGATTTCTGCAAAAGGATTTGGCAATTTTCTGACAAAACAATAAGTTCCCAACTAAATTGTCATAAAGAGTGTCAACAACTATAATGAGCGTGGATGCAAAAAGTCTTAGGGTGCATTAACATTTGAATTTGACTAGAAGCAAAACTTCAAACATTGCTGCATCTTTTGCAGTGTGACTGAAGCACAATGTCACATCACAGTGAGGTGAGCGACCTACTTGAATAGTGTGCTCTCCTCCTGCTCCGCTGCAGCTCAGTGGGTAGCACTCCTGTCTCTGAGTCATAAGGTTGTGGGTTTGAGTTCTACTCCAGAGACGTGAGCACATGATCCAGGCTGACACTCCAGGGCAGTACTGAGGAGGTGCCACCGTTCTGATAAGGCAGCAGCAACATGCAAATGCGATTATGTGGGTATTATCACATTACTGTGTGTGGGCGTTTGTAAATTAGTTGTGTTGTTTCCTACAGCACGACAGTGAGATTTCAACATTATTGTATTGGCGGTACACAGAGTAAAATCCTTCCAGAGTGCGTCTTTTTAAAGAAGGACCGTCGGGAGATGCAGTAAAGAGCGCAGAGAGAGAGAGGTGAGAATTCAGTAAAGAGCGCAAGGAGAGAGGCGAAACTTCAGTGAAGAGCGCAAGGAGAGAGGTGAGACTTCAGTAAAGAGCGCAGAGAGAGGCGAGACTTTAGTAAAGAGCGCAGGGAGAGAGAGAGGTGAGACTTTCAGTAAAGAACGCAGGGAGAGAGAGGTGAGACTTTCAGTAAAGAACGCAGGGAGAGAGAGGCGAGACTTTAGTAAAGAGCGCAGGGAGAGAGAGGCGAGACTTCAGTAAAGAACACAGGGAGAGAGAGGCGAGAGTTCAATAAAGAACGCAGGGAGAGAGAGGCGAGACTTCAGTGAAGAGCGCAAGGAGAGAGGTGAGACTTCAGTGAAGAGCGCAGGGAGAGAGAGGCGAGACTTCAGTAAAGAGCGCAGGGAGAGAGAGGGGAGACTTTAGTAAAGAGCGCAGAGAGGCAAGACTTTCAGTAAAGAACGCAGGGAGAGAGAGGTGAGACTTTCAGTAAAGAACGCAGGGAGAGAGAGGCGAGACTTTAGTAAAGAGCGCAGGGAGAGAGAGGCGAGACTTCAGTAAAGAACACAGGGAGAGAGAGGTGAGAGTTCAATAAAGAACGCAGGGAGAGAGAGGCGAGACTTCAGTGAAGAGCACAAGGAGAGAGGTGAGACTTCAGTGAAGAGCGCAGGGAGGGAGAGGCGAGACTTTAGTAAAGAGCGCAGGGAGAGAGAGGCGAGACTTCAGTAAAGAGCGCAGGGAGAGAGAGGCGAGACTTTAGTAAAGAGCGCAGGGAGAGAGAGGCGACACTTCAGTAAAGAACACAGGGAGAGAGAGGCGAGAGTTCAATAAAGAACGCAGGGAGAGAGAGGCGAGACTTCAGTGAAGAGTGCAAGGAGAGAGGTGAGACTTCAGTGAAGAGCGCAGGGAGAGAGAGGCGAGACTTTAGTAAAGAGCGCAGGGAGAGAGAGGCGAGACTTCAGTAAAGAGCGCAGGGAGAGAGAGGCGAGACTTTAGTAAAGAGCGCAGAGAGGCAAGACTTTCAGTAAAGAACGCAGGGAGAGAGAGGTGAGACTTTCTGTAAAGAGCGCAGGGAGAGAGAGGCGAGACTTTAGTAAAGAACACAGGGAGAGAGAGGCGAGACTTCAATAAAGAACGCAGGGAGAGAGAGGCGAGACTTCAATAAAGAACGCAGGGAGAGAGGTGAGACTTCAGTGAAGAGCGCAGGGAGAGAGAGGCGAGACTTCAGTAAAGAGCGCAGGGCGAGAGAGGCGAGACTTTAGTAAAGAGCGCAGAGAGGCAAGACTTTCAGTAAAGAGCGCAGGGAGAGAGAGGTGAGACTTTCAGTAAAGAACGCAGGGAGAGAGAGGCGAGACTTCAGTGAAGAGCGCAAGGAGAGAGGTGAGACTTCAGTGAAGAGCGCAGGGAGAGAGAGGTGAGACTTCAGTAAAGAGCGCAGGGCGAGAGAGGCGAGACTTTACTAAAGAGCGCAGAGAGGCAAGACTTTCAGTAAAGAGCGCAGGGAGAGAGAGGTGAGACTTTCAGTAAAGAACGCAGGGAGAGAGAGGCGAGACTTTAGTAAAGAGCGCAGGGAGAGAGAGGCGAGACTTCAGTAAAGAACACAGGGAGAGAGAGGCGAGAGTTCAATAAAGAACGCAGGGAGAGAGAGGCGAGACTTCAGTGAAGAGCGCAAGGAGAGAGGTGAGACTTCAGTGAAGAGTGCAGGAAGAGAGAGGCGAGACTTAAGTAAAGAGCGCAGGGAGAGAGAGGCGAGACTTCAGTAAAGAGAGCATGGAGAGAGAGGCGAGACTTCAGTAAAGAGCGCAGGGAGAGAGAGGCGAGACTTTAGTAAAGCGCAGAGAGGCAAGACTTTCAGTAAAGAACGCAGGGAGAGAGAGGCAAGACTTTAGTAAAGAACGCAAGGAGAGAGGACTGGTAATTTTGTAGGATTCAGCAGCAAAAGCTGAAAGAGCTCATAAGGGAGAAAATGAATTTTGAGAGAAAACTTGCATGCAGCATTAAAACAGTAAGTTTAAAGTTTATTTATTAATGTAAGTAGGCTTACATTGCAGTGTTAATGAAGTTACTGTGAAAATCTCCTAATCGCCACACTCCGGCACCTTTTCGAGTACACCAAAGAAGAATTTAGCATGGCCAATGGGAGTTTCTATGGATGCATAAATAGGAAACGGGCGGCTAAGGAATATAGAACGAGGCGGGTGAATTGACAACAGCAAACAAAGAAATGATTGATATGCTAAATAAATATTTTGCATCAATCTTCACTGTAATTTGCATCTTCAATGCAAATATCCCTAAATTATCAGATGGGCTGATTTCAACAACATGATAGAACTTACAAAAATCACAATCACAAGGGATAGAGTATTAGAGAAACTCAAGGGACTAAAGGCGGACAAGTCAAGGCGCTGGGGAGACAGTGGCCTAGTGGTATTATCACTAGGCTATTAATCCAGAAACTCAGCTAATGTTCTGGGGACCAGGGTTCAAACCCGCCACAGCAGATGGTAGAATTTGAATTCCCTAAAAATAATATCTGGAATTAAGAATCTACTGATGACATGAAACCACTGTCGATTATTGGAAAAATTGATCTGGTTCACTTTAGGGAAGGAAATCTGCCGCCCTTACCTGATCTGGCCTACATGTGACTCCAGAGCCACAGCAATGTGGTTCACTCTCAAATGCTCTCTGAACAAGGCCAACTGGGGATGGGCAATAAATGCTGGCCAGGCAGCGATGCCCATCTCCAACAAATGAATAAAAAAAAGTTGCTAGGGCTCAATGAACTGCATGTTAGGGTTTTATTGGAAGCATCTGTGGAGATAGTGGACCCATTGGTTGAAATTTTTCGTAACTCCCTAAATTCCGGGAGGGTACCAGAAGATTGGAAAACAGCCAATGTGATGTCCATGTTCAAAAAGGGAGTAAGGCAAAAGGCAGGGAGCTATTGGCCAGTTAGTTTAACATCCATTATTGACAAGATACTGGAGTTAATAATCAAAGAGGAAACATCTAATCATTTAGGAAAGCTGAATATAATCAAACCTAATCAACATGGTTTTATGAAAGATAAATCATGTTTGACAAATTTGCTCGATTTCGAGAGTATAACATGGAGAGTAGAGGGGAACCTATAGATGTTGTGTATTTAGATTTCCAAAAGGCATTTGACAAGGTCCTGCATAAGAGGCTGGTGCATAAAGTAAAAGCTCATGGAACTGGAGGAAGTGTGTTAGCATGGATTGCTGTCATGTAGAAAACAATTGGACCTTTTCAGAGTGGAAAGATGTAACTAGTGGAATACCTCAGGGATCAGTTCTTGACCCGCAATTGTTCACTATTTATATTAATGACCTGGAGGAAGGAACAGAATGTAAGGTTTCCAAATTTGCCGATGATATGAAGATAGATAGAAGGGCATGTTGGAATGAGGATATTCTGATTCAGGAACGGAATATAGATAGATTGGGTGACTGGGCAAAAATATGGCAAATGGAGTTTAATGTGTGAGATCATGCACTTTGGTATGATCAAAAGGCAGATTATTATCTAAATGGAGAGAGACTTCAGGTAAGTGACATACAGAGGGATCTAGGTGTGTTAGTGCATGAATCGTAAAAAGCTAGTAGGCAGGTCCAATAAGGTGGTAAACGGCATTCTGGCCTTTATTGCAAAGGGATTGGAGGTTAAAAATAGGGAGGTTTTGATGCAATTGCACAGGGTGTTGGTGAAGCCTCATCTGGAATACAGCATACAGTTTTGGTCCACTTACCTAAAAAAAGGATATAGTAACATTGGAGGTAATCCCAGGCGAATTCTTGGGATTAGAGGGCTGTCCTATTAAGAGAGACTAACTAAATAGTCTGGGTCTGTATTCCTTGGAGTTTAGAAGAGTGAGAGGCTCAAACATATAAGATCCTGGTGGGGCTTGACAGGGTAGATGGTGAGATGTTGTCACTAGTGGGAGAGTCTTGAACAAGGGGACATAGCTACAAGATAAATGGCCGGTCATTTGAAATGAGGTATGTAGAAATTGCACCCAGGTTGTGAACTATCTGCCCATCCTCAGGCTTCCATACTTACCCATGTATGGTTTTGTGCCTGCAATAGAGGTGGCTTGCTTCTCCTCTTTCACCAATGCTGCAATGTTGAAGTCAGTAATGTGAACGTGCCCTAGAATGGTCCAGATTAAAGAAAGAAATACAGCAGATTAAGATGCCTGAAAAATACATTTATTAAAGCTGGTGATAAGTCTCTGATCTTAGCAATTGCACTGTCACTGAGACTATTTGTACAAATGTGCTGTCGTTAGGTAACTAATAAGCTGCCCATGTGAGATGGACACTGAGGGATGTTGCACCATAGCAAATCAGTTTCTCAGATCAGAGGCAGAACATGCAAGCAGCCACTCCCCATACTGAGTTAAGCTTCAGCCGAGGCTTTGAGGGCAGCACTCTTGTCTCTGAGCCAGTGAGATTCAAGTCACATTCCCGGGGCACGAGTACACAGGCTGTACTGTCAGAAATGCTGTCTTTGGATGAGATACTAAATCGAGACTCCACCTGTTCTCTCAATGGACATAAAAGATCACATGGCACTGTTCAAAGAAGACCAGGGGTATTTGGACCTCAACTGGGTCACTAAGAACAGGTTATCTAGCCATTATCGCATTTGTTTGTGAGATCTTGCTGTGTTCAAAAAGCAGCTGTATTTCCCAAATTACAAAACTAACTCCGGGCTGAATCTTACAAAAAATGACAGGGTGTTGTCTCTGGCAAGAAAACTGGGAGAGAATCACATGGTTTTCTCTCAAGATCTTACAACACTGCCAAAAAAAAACTCAAGGTGGCATGTTTCACTGGAGGGCCAGGGCCTCAGCATGCCACCAAAACTCAACTGAACAGAGATCAGGGTATCATCTTTAAAGGCGTCCCGATAATAACCTGAATTTAACCTTCCCCCAGCCCACCACAGAGGTCTCAGGAGCTCCCCTTCCCACCCCCAATTGGAGTCGGCACTTTTCTACCCCACCAATCACTGGCTCCTCCCCTCCCGTGCTCATCAGCCCCCTCCCCTGCAACAAGTCATCGGCCCCTCCCCAACAATCATCGTCCCCTTGACCATCCCGCCTCACAGTTTGAGCCGTCACCCACTTCCACCCCTCCCCCCACTTCCATCGCTGGCATCTCCAGCTCCTCCATCCACCACTGCATCTAAATGAATCCCCTCCCCTCCCCGTACCTCCCCAGGAGGCTCCTATTGGGGCCTGTCCCTTGACACAGGTTTGCACTGCCAGGTTGGCATGGAGCCAACCTGTGCCAAGGTGCAGTGCCGGGGGCACTGCCAGGCCAGTGTCTGGCCATGTCCCTCCCCCCTGGGATTTATACTTTGCTTTGCGCCCCGGGGAGACCCCCACAACAGGTTCACATCTGTGTGAACCTGTTATAAAGCGTGCTGACATGTCAATATACGGTGGTGGGGTGGGTGGGGGGGGGTTAACAATATTTAAATACATTCAAATTCACGTAAAGCTGATTCACACCCATTGCGGGGCAGGGAAGATCCAAATTTGCAAACTGACTGGTGAGAATGGCGACTTCTGAACCTTGAACCCCTGCTGGCATTTGCATGGATGGTGAGCATGGACTCAAGATCACCCCCTACACTTCAAAGTGCTTTGAGCTATCCTGGCCTTATGTGAACTGCGGCAGAAATGCAAGTTCTTTCTTTCAGGGTTGGTGATACAAAGTTATCGAGACCTTTTACTGGAAGGAGCACTTGTTTGAATGTTGGGTGAGAACCAGATCATGATCTGATACGATTTGGCTCTGTTGATGTTCAAGATGCAGACAAGAATGGCCACCTGGATGTGACAGCAGAAGGCTGGAAATTTCTGGAAAGGAAGGCTGGAAATTGGAGAAATAAACTTTGTGGCCTTTGAATCTGGAGTTTGTTCCACATTTGATTCTGATGTGGATGCTGTCTCCTGGTGACCTCTGGCATTCACCCTGCAAATTACTGGCAGCTCATCTGATTTACACAAACTGGGGGAGAGCCTGAATCACTAAGGTTTCATCTTTTACTCCCATCAAAGGAAAGGTAGATAGCAGGTTTAGCTGTTGGTGGCAGGCCTGAAGGATTGCTGGAAAATCTATTTACTGCCCATTAGGCAGCATCTCCTTGATAGAAAATATTGGAAATCTTCAAGGGTTCAGGCTGCATTGCAAGCCTAGATCCTCAAGTTGAGACTCATACCTGCCCTTCCCAACAACATTACCAATTATATCAATAACCCAACTTGGGTTAATAGTGACTCCTATCTCAAACAGGCCCACTGGAATCTCCAGGGAAAGTTGTTTTCAGCAATGCTAAGATTAAATTTGCTCATCCTTCTGCACACTCATAACTCCAAGTGACGAGTTTAACAGAAATTACATGTGCCCAGAGGCACTGAAAACCACTGAGGTGTGCTTCTAATGGTGCTGTCTGTAAATCAAATTCACATAACAACTCCTGTTTGGACTGTGTCACACCTTACTTATACCAAGAACCTCAAGCTGTTGTAGAGTTGCCCATCACCAATTAGCCCAGCAAAAGTAAGGGATGTTGAGTCTCTTTGTCATGAGACGGTGAAATTAATTTTGTTTCTTTTGTTTAAACGTTTTCAGCAATTGAGAGAAACAAAGTAACTGATGCAGCCACATGGAGTGCATAGACTGCTGGTGTTGGCTGATATACATGCCAATTATTAGATCATTTGTGAATCTTTTTCTCTCCGTCATGCCTGTTGACAAATATAAATTAGCTGTGAGGTGCTCCTCCCACTCCAGAGTTTGCCCTGGGTCCTGTTGAGGTCGAATAGATAGATGTGGTACTATGTTATTCCATCATGTAGTTAGTACAATGGGAGCCTTATTCTTAGACAGCCCTGCAGCTGCAGTTCAGAACTCATCCAATTAATACAGCCAAGCAAAATTGGCCTTCATCAATGGCCACAAATCAAAGCAAGCTGTAAGCTGTTCCTACATGACAACAATGATTACACTTCAAAGAACAGGTCATTGGCTTTAAAGTGTTTTAGGATGTCCTGTGGGTATGAAAACTGCCAAATAAATGTATCTGACTTAAAGGGGCCAGGTTAGGCTCATTATTAGCTTAGTCCCCAAATGAGCTGCCTCTCTGCAATAGACTCGCAAGAATGCAGCTTCGATCCTTAGTCTACTCTGAGATAATGGGCCCGATTTTACCAAAGCGTTGCGCTTGTTTTCGGGCCCGAAAACTTGGTAAAGTCGGGTGTGAGGCGAGTTGCGCGATCCGCTCCCACCTCCGTGCCAGAGGGGGATGGGGGGGTCCACTGCCACTCTGCCTGAGATCAGTCAGGGAGAAGGGGGTCCACTGCCTCTCTGCCCGAGATCGGTGGTGGGGCGGGAGGGGGTGTCCGCGATCGGTCTGGGTGGTGGAGAGGATGGGAGCATAAGGGCGTCAGTAATGTTGTGGGGGGTGGGGCAATGTCTGTGGGGGCCAGGGGGAGGCATTATCCGGCCTGGGAGCAATGTGGCAGGGGAGCCACATTCTATCATTTTTTGTCTGCGCATGTGCAGTTGGAGGTGCCGATTGGAGCTGCAGGATTTTGGGCGCACTAAACCCTGCCCACAGGCTTCTGCAGCACGATTCAGAATTGCTGACATTTTTCAGGCAGAATCCGTATGGGGGCGCCTGAGAATGGGTCTAAAAGTTGGATCTGAAACACTCCCAGTTTCAAGTCTGCCTAGCACTTAGATTCAAAATGGTAAAATAGGGCCCAATGAATCTCAGCTCAAAAAGCAATTGAAGTCCTCTGATCAGAAGCAGCAAAATTCAGCCAGGACTCCCAGTTCAATTCACTATTCAGGATGGCCATTGGAATGTGGGCACCTGGGCAGGCATGACTGTGAAACCGTCCATGATAGACTAGTCTTCCAATACACATTGTTTAGACTCCCACAAAAAAAGGGGCACTGGGGTGATACCAGACCACAAGGCGGCACGGTAGCACAGTGGTTAGCACTGCTGCTTCACAGCTCCAGGGACCCGGGTTCGATTCCTGGCTTGGGTCACTGTCTGTGTGGAGTTTGCACATTCTCCTCGTGTCTGCGTGGGTTTCCTCCCACAGTTCAAAGATGTGCGGGTTAGGTTGATTGGCCATGCTAAAATTGCCCTTAGTGTCCTGGGATGCGTAGGTGAGAGGGATTAGTGGGTAAATATGTAGGGATATGGGGGTAGGGTCTGGGTGAGATTGTGGTCGGTGCAGACTCGATGGGCCGAATGGCCTTTCTCTGTGCTGTAGGGTTTCTAAGATTTCACAAGGCACAATCAACCAGAGCCCCGGAGTTAAATCCTACACTGTAAGGCAAAACAAAAACCCTTGGACCGGAACCTTGAGCAATCCTTACTATCAGAATGGAACACACTCATAACCCTGTATGACCGAGAATAACCTTGAACCAGAACCTGGCACAACCATCCACAACTGGAAGCAAAAAATAGGGTTTAAAAAGCTGCTATTTCTTGCTTATTTTGTTGATTGGCTTCCTGATATAAAACCATTAAGAAATAATTTTATAGATGATCATTCATATTCCAAGGATGTCCTGAAAGATATTCCAACTAATGAATTATTTCTGAAGCCTAGTCAATATTATCAGGTTAACAGATATGGCAGTGAATGTAGGAACAGGAAGATCCATAGAGTCAGCTCACAGTGGCATTCTCATCTTTGCTGGAAGGTAATGGGTTCAAGTCCCACTCCAAAGACACAAAACCTAGACTTGACACTCCAGCACATGCAGTGCTGAGAGAATGCTGCACTGTTGAAGTTTCTCTTTTTCATATGAGGTAATAAACCAAGACCTCAGCTGGTTGCAAAAGGTAGCCTAGCAATATTTTGAAGAAAGCAGGGAGGTTCACTCCAATGCCCTGGCCAATATTTATCCTTCGCCCAAGATCAGCAAAATACATTATCTGATCATTCTTACTTTGCTTTGTGAAAATTGACTTCTGCGTTTCCTATATTACAAGAATTGTTCCAAGGGGACATCCGAGGTTGTGAATGGTGATACATAAATGCAAGCTTTACTTTATGAATTTTTGAATGCAAGGAAGTCCCTTTGTAAATACTGGGAAACACTCCACATCAGCTGTGTTCCAGAACAGCAAAAGCAGGACTGATGCTAACAATCAATAAGCAAGGAACAAATTTGGACTGGAAGTACTCAATCAAGTAGTCTTAAAGCACAAAATTTAAGGCTATTCCTGCAAACTGCAGATCCTTGTACTGAAACCTTATCCTGCTGCATTACTCTCGGAGTTCTGCACGGAGCTCTGCTCCGAAAGCTTATGGTATTTGCTACCAAATAAACCTGTTGGACTTTAACCTGGTGTTGTGAGACTTCTTACTGTGCTTACCCCAGTCCAACGCCGGCATCTCCACAGCATTACTTAAACACCACTTTAGAGTTCAGTGAATGGAGTGAAGGCACAAGGCTTTAACTCATTGCACTATTAAACTTACGACTCTTACAGTCATCATGAAGCATAAATTCTGACCATCTCCCTTTTAACCTTGACCATGGATGAACCTTTTTTTTTCCAGGTGAGAGTAGATGTACCCGTGCCAATGCTGTGTCAGAATGCCGATTGAGAGATTTGGAGTGGAAACTGATAACTGACGAAGTCCGTGAAGTACCCTCCATCCCATCTCCACTTTCCCAGTTTTGTCCCTCCCACCCTGCCATTACTAACACTGTAAGACCATAAGACATAAGAGCAGAATTAGGCCACTCGACTCATCGAGTCTGCTCTGCCATTCAATCATGGCTGATGTTTTCTCATCCCCATTCGCCTGCCTTTTCCCCATAACCCCTGACCCCCTTATTAATCAAGAACCTATCTATCTCTGTCTTAAAGGCACTCAATGACCTGGCCTCTGCAGCCTTCTGCTGCAAGGAGTTCCACAGATTCATCACTCTCTGGCTAAAGAAATTCCTCCTCATCTCTGTTTTAAAGGATCATCCCTTCAGCGTGAGGTTGTGCCTCTGGTTCTAGTTTTTCCTACTAGTGGAAACATCCTCTCCACGTCCACTCTATCAGGCCTCGCAGTATCCTGTAAGTTCCAATAAGATCCCCCCTCATCCTTCTAAACTCCAACGAGTACAGACCCGGAGTCCTCAACCATTCCTCATTTTACAAGCACATCTTTCCTTAGATATGGGGCCCAAAACTGCTCACAATACTCCAAATGGGATCTGACCAGAGCCTTATACAGCCTCAGAAGTACATCCCTGCTCTTGTATTCTAGCCCTCTCAACATGAATGCTAACATCGCATTTGCCTTTCTAACTGCCAACTGAATCTGTACGTTAACCTGAAGAGAATCTTGAACAAGGACTCCCAAGTCCCTTTGTGTTTCTGATTTCCTAAGCAGTTCCCCATTTAGAAAATAGTCTATGCCTCCATTCCTCCTTCCAAAGTGCACAACCTCACACTTTTCCACATTGTATTCCATCTGCCACTTCCTTGCCCACTCTCCTAACCTGTCCAAGCCCTCCGCGGGCCTCCTGCTTCCTCAATACTACATGTCCCTCTGTATATCTTTGTATCATCTGCAAACTTAGCAACAGTGCCTTCAGTTCCTTCTTCCAAATTGTTAATGTATAGTGTGAAAAGTTGCAGTCCCAGCATTGACCCAAAGCAAAGAACAAAGAAAATTACAGCACAGAACAGGCCCTTCGACCCTCCAAGCCTGCACCGACCATGCTGCCTGACTTAACTAAAACCCCCTACCCTTCCGGGGACCATATCCCTCTATTCCCATCCTATTCATGTACTTGTCAAGACGCCCCTTAAAAGTCACTACCGTATCCGCTTCCACTACCTCCCCCGGCAATGAGTTCCAGGCACCCACTACTCTGTGTAAAAAATCTGCCTCGTACATCTCCTTTAAACCTTGCCCCTCGCACCTTAAACCTATGCCCCCTGGTAATTGACTCTTCCATCCTGGAAAAAAGCTTCTGACTATCCACTCTGTCCATGCCTCTCATAATCTTGTAGACTTCTATCAGGTCTGCAATATGACTTGCCAATTTTTAAACTCAAAACCCCGGCTGATGAAGGCAAGCATGCCGTATGCCTTCTTGACTACCTTCTCCACCTGCGTTGTCACTTTCAGTGACCTGTGTACCTGTACACCCAGATCCCTTTGCCTATCAATACTCTTAAGGGTTCTGCTATTTACTGTATATTTCCTATCTGTATTAGACCTTCCAAAATCCATTACCTCACACCACTGGTCACCGACTGCCATCCTGAAAAAGACGCCTTTATCCCCACTCTCTGCCTTCTGCCAGTCAGCCAATCCTCTACCCATGCCAGGATCTTACCTTTAACACCATGGGCTCTTAACTTATTTAACAGTCTCCTTGTCTCTCTTGTCAAAGGCCTTCTAGAAATCTAAATAAATCACGTTCACTTGTTCTCCTTTATCTAACTTCCTTGTTACTGTATTGTAGGGGTAATTATTCATTATAGGGGGCAAGCAGAGGGGCAGCACGGTGGCCAGCACTGTTGCCTCACAGCGCCAGAAACCTGGGTTTGATTCCTGGCTTGGGTCACTGTCTCTGTGGAGTTTGCACATTCTCCCTATGCCTGCATGGTTTTCTCCGGGTGCTCCGGTTTCCTCACACAGTCCAAAGATGTGCAGGTTAGGTGAATTGACCAGGCTAAATTCTCCCTCAGCGTACCCGAACAAGCGCCAGAGTGTGGCAACTAGGGGATTTTCACAGTAACTTCATTGCAATGTGAATGTAAGCCTACTTGCGACTAAAAAATAAGTAATCTAATAAACTTGATAAACTAGAGTTCCCACTTGTATCAGGCTGGCCCAGAGGTTCTGACTGAGGGCCAGCACAGCCCAGGCCTAATGAGTTTGCAACCATTCCCTTAGACACCCAGCAATGAGAATGGCAATGGGAATCCTCTAATCTCAGCATGGTATTGAAAAGTAAGTCACTTTGCATCAACCAGCTCAATGGTTATTCAATTCTGTCAGGACTGGATGGGAGATAAATGAGAAGAGAAAGCTATTTATATTTTAGGGGTCTAGTGCTGAGTAACAATCCAGTTAACGTTAGCAATCATGCTGCACGATGACTGTAACTTGGAATGAGTTCCTGCAGCAGGGTCTGTGCCCACAAGACCTAACAGCCTACGGATGTTTACACACTAGCTTTTAGCTCTTTTTGGACATCAGTTTCCATTCACTCACTGCCCATCTTAGTAATTATATTTCGACAGCTTATTTTATTGCCAAAAGAATTCACGGGAGAGTCAAAATGCATCATTCAACTGAAAACAAAATCCAAATTGCAAAGCAGATAATCCCGACTGAGAAAGATTCAAGATTCACGTGTGGGTGTGTGAAAATTGGATTGCAGAGTAATAGGTTTTGCTGTCATCGTGTGAAAATAGAACAAGATGATGTAAAGCAGCATTCTCTGGACTGTGCTGAAGTCTCAAGTCCTGACTTAACTCACCAGCCAGACATTATCAATGGGCTGACGTCCCAGAAACGGGTATGTGGTTGGCATTTCAAGAGGGTGGGAAGCCTCTGCTTCAATGGGCCATGCAGCTTAGTCGTGGAGGTTGCCTTTGAAGGAATGCAAATGATGTGCAACCATTTATGAACTACTGCTCGACTGCATCAACCTCTAAAAGGCTGACAAGACACCAGATGTCAATGCACAGATGTGTTACATCCCACTCTCCCAGTTAGACAGCTGTTGCCATTTCTGGCCAACACTTAGAAATGGTGCACCTCAGCATAGATCAGACATCCTGAGGTGGCCAAATGAACTACTTGGCTCTGGCAGCCTTGGGAGAGATGGGATTGAAATATTGATTACTTTTCTCTTTATTCCTCCAAGGCCCTTCCCAACTGTATTCGTGCCTCCTTTAATTTTTCCTCACTGGCACCGCACCCTCACAATTGCCTATCTCAACCCTATAGCACTCCTCGCTCGACCTTCCCACTTTCTTACTGTCACCCCAGATTTGACTCCCTCTTAGAGAAACCTACAGCTTTCCTCCATGTCATCCTTTGAAGGATTCATCAAGACACTCAACACTGCCTCCTTATGAGCAGCAAGCACAACTGCCCCTTCCTACTCTCTCACCAACATTCCCAGCCAGTGTACTTGCTGCTAATCTCCTTCCTGTCCAATGCCTATCATCTCCTCAACTCCCATCCACACCTTCAAATGTTCAGCACAAATCAACAGAAGACACTCAGGGGGGGAGCAGGGATCCCTGGACTTGGTTTCTCCACCCCATTGTAGGCCAGTGATATCAGGTTGATGCCACCTTGCCAGCTAAGATCAGCTAACTCGAGTGTGGAACCATGGTCTGGACTAATTAGTAAAACCACTGGATGAACCAGCAGGTTGTCCAGTCTCCTATTTTTAAAAAATTATTTTTGTACACTTGATTTAGTTTGATGCAAACAGCATATGTATACATCATCAATAATAACTTCCATTTATATAGAGCACCTTTAATATAGTAAAAATGGACCAAGGCAAGTACAATGTCAGATAAAATTTGACATTGAGTCATATTAGGAGATATTATAAGAGGCAGACAAGATCATAGTCAAGGGGGTGGCGGCAGCGGCAGGTGGAGGCGGGGGGAAGAGTTGAGGGTTGTTTTAAAGCCGAAGAGTGAGGTAGAGAGACAGAGAGGTTTATTGGGAGGAAATTCCAGAGGGTCAGGTCAGGCCTCAGTAGGCAATAATGAGCTTAACTGACAGATAATTCCACGCTTGGACTTCACCATTAGGTTAGTCTGTAATTATTCCTCTTTTCCAACTAATCCGACCTTTCCTCTCAATCCACTTTATCTCTTTTTCCCAGAACATATACTACAGCTCAGATGGGCGCTGGAGAAAGACGGGATAGTGTGAGGATTAAAGGCTATGTGACTGGCTTTACAAGCGAAATGCTCCAACTCCCAGCATATAGCTTCCTATCCAAGAGGCAGAATTCGATGCCTTATGGAAAATGAAATCTCCTCACAAAGTAACAGAACTCCTTCAGGGATGTTTTCCATGGACAGATTAATGATATGTCAAATTAGTCAGATCAAAAATACTCAGCAAGTCTTAAACACTTCTCCAAAGCACTGTGCATCTATTCTGAAAAACATTTCTGATATGAAGTCAATTCAAAGTTAACCTCTTCCCTCCATTCAGCGGGCACTTAGCCTATATTATATTGGTGCAATAGATAATGAATGTTTATGTGAAACTCATTTATGGTAACTTAATGGCTTTGATGGTGTTTAGACATGGTGCAATGTTACAATCCTGAATTAGAAGACCTTCAGGTCAACATTCCACAAGGTATCAAGCTCTGCACATTCCGATAGAAAATCGGTTTCTTTGAATAGTGAACAAAAGTAAAATATCCAGTCATAAATAGCAATAGAATTACTAAGAAAAATACACAAAAATTCTGCACGTTAAATAGAACAATCCATCACATTGGCTTGTCACTACTTTCAGCATAATTTCAGAGAAAACCTGGAATGCATTGTCTAAACGGTGGTGGAAGGGGATTTAATCGCAACTTTCAAAAGGAAATTGGACAAATATGCATGCAGAAGTTATTCATGTACAGACAGCTGGGATCAAGTGGATCCCTTGAAGAGTATAGGGGGTGTAGGAGTAGAGTTAAGAGAGAAATCAGGATGACAAAAAGGGGACAAAAGACTGCTTTGGCAGATAAGGCAAAGGAGAATCCAGAGAGCTTCTACAAATGCATAAAGGGCAAAAGAGTATCTGGAAAGAGAGTAGGGCCTTTTAAGGATCAATAAGATCACCTATGTGCGAATCCACAAGAGATGGATGAGATCCTAAATGAATATTTCTCATCGGTATTTACTGTGAGAAAGACATGGATGTTAGGGAACTTGGGGAAATAAATAGTGATGTCTTGAGGAGTGTACATATTACAGAGAAGGAGGTGCTGGAAGTCGTAAAGCACATCAAGGTGGATAAATCCCTGGGACCTGACGAAATGTATCCCAGGATGCTGTGGGAGGCGAGGGAGGAATATGGACGTTCCCTAGCAGAAATATTTGAATCATCGGCAGCCACAGATGAGGTGCCTGAAGACTGCAGGGTAGCAAATGTTGTACCTTTGTTTAAGAAGGGCTGCAGAGAAAAGCCTGGGAATTATAGACCGGTGAGCCTAACGTCTGTAGTGGGTAAGTTGTTAGAAGGTATTCTGAGAGACAAGATCTGCAGGAATTTATAGAGGCAAGGACTGATTAGGGAGAGTCAACATGGCTTTGTGAGTGGAAAATGGCTGAGTTTTTGAAGGGGTAACCAAAAATGCATATGAAGGCAATGCAGTCGACGTTGTCTACAAGGCCTCTGATAAGATACCGCATGGTAGGTTGTTGCATAAGGTTAAATCTCACGGGATCCAGGGTGAGGTAGCCGATTGGATACATAGTTGGCATGACGACAGAAGACAGAGAGCGGTTGTAAAGGCTTGCTTTGCAAACTGGAGGCCTGTGACCAGTGGTGTGCTTCAGGGATCAGTGCTGGGTTCACTGTTATGTTATTTATATTAATGATTTGGATGAGAATATAGGAGGCATGGTTAGTAAGTTTGCAGATGACACCAAGACTGGTGGCATAGTGGACAGTGAAGAAGGTTATCTCTGATTGCAACAGGACCTTGATCAATTGGGCCAGTGAGCTGACGAATGGCAGATGGAGTTTAATTTAGATAAATGCGAGGTGATGCATTTTGGTAGATTGAACCAGGGTAGGACTCACTCAGTTAATGGTAGGGCGTTGGGGAGAGTTCCACAACAAAGAGATCTCGGGGTTCATAGCTCCTTGAAAGTGGAGTCACAGGTGGACAGGGTGGTGAAGAAGGCATTTGGCTTACTTGGTTTCATTGGTCAGAACATTGAATACAGGAGTTGTATTGAAATTGTACAAGACATTATCTAGTCACCCTATTATAGAAAGGATATTATTAAACTAGAAAAAGTGCAGGGAAGATTTACTGGGATGCTACCGGGACATGGTAGCTTGAGTTAAAAGGAGTGACTGGATTAGACTGGGACTTTTTTACCTGGGCATAGGAGGCTTAGGGGTGATCTTATAGAAGTCTATAAAATAATGAGGGGCATAGATAAGGTAGATAGTCAACATCTTTTCCCAAAGGTAGAGGAGTCTAAAACTAGAGAGCATAGGTTTAAGATCAGAGGGAAGAGATACAAAAGGGTCCAGAGGGGCATTTGTTTCACTCAGAGGGTGGTGAGTGTCTGGAATGAGCTGCCAGAGGCAGTAGGAGATGTGAGAACAATTTTGTGTTTTAAAAAGCATTTAGACAGTTACACGGGTAAGATGGATGTAGAAGGATATGGGCCAAATGTAGGCCATTGGGACGAGCTTAGTGGTAAAAACTGGGCGACATGGACAAGGTGGGTCATAGGACCTGTTTCCATGCTATAAACCTCTATGGCTCTAATACCCGAGGGGGAAAAGATTTGCAGAGCTTGAGATAAAGGGCAGGCGAGTGAGATTAATTGGATCGGTCCTTCAAAGAACCAAAATAATAGGGCTGATAGGCAACAGGACCTACTTAGTTAATAGGCAGCCGACATAATAGGCAACAGGCTAACATTTTCCCTTCCTCTACAGGGGCGCTGAAGCCAGTTTGAGCCTCCCTTACTATATATTCTGATTGGTTAACAAAGCATATTATCCTTCACATCACACACCAACACCTTGCATTGCTTCATGCTTTACATAGTAATGTGTAAGCACATCTTTCACGATGTTACAAGGAGTTTTATTTACTGTTACCTCAGGCAATATTTGCCACTTACCATGATCGTCAAGAAGAATGTTGTCAGGTTTAATGTCCCTACAAAAACAAAGAAAATAAAAATTAACTTTGATAAGCTGTTTTCCCTTTAGTTTCAAGACTCAGGTCAGCCCCTCATTAAAGCTTCTTTTCAAGATCACATCTAATTATATCATGCTAATGATACAAAAGCTACAGATGTTTTCTGAATTAAAATAAATTAACAACATATCATGCAGATTAAGATGGCAGTCAAAGAAAAAGAGGGAATGAGACAGTCTGCCCCGATTAAACAGCTATTATCGGAATTGGGAGAAATTACATAAATTCACATAAAGCACAGAAACAGGCTATTGGCCCAAAAAGTCAATCCTAGTTTTCAGAGGCTCAACAGGAACCTCTTCCCACCCTTTTTCTTCGAACCCTATCTATGTACTCATCTATCCCTTTCCTCCTTGTGTTCTTTAGTTTCCATTTAAATGCATTTATGTCATTTGTCTCAATTACTCGGTGTGGGAGCAAATTCCTCACTCTAACCACATCGTCTGTGAAGAGCAAAGTGGCTACCTTAGGTTATGGAGAGGTGGTGGCATAGTGGTCTTGTCACTGGACGCGTAATCCAGAGACCAGGGATAATGCTCTGGGTACTGCGTTCAAAGGAGCATTAATCGGCTGGAGAAGAGACTTATGCCCCTCCCTTAGCTGGAGGTTCTGCCTCAGAGAGCAGCGAGCAGTTCTGTATATCCAGGAGCATTACCTGGAGCAGGGGCCACTGCTGGGACTGCAGCATTACATGGGGCAGGGGCCACTGAGAAATTATCCTTAGCTCCAGGGCCGATAAGGGTTGACAGAGACTAGAATGGAATGTTTTGGGGCACCTGTTATACAGATAATTCCCCATGTAGATAGTGTGCTAATGACCTGTTTTCATTTTACAACAATTTTAAAGCAAGGGGACATTCCCAAATAGTGCTGTCAGCTGTAGTCTCAATTTTTGGTTCAGCACAGTTACTTCCCATGTGCTAAGAAGCACATTTAGTCAGTTATTACTGTGCATGTTTCTGATCAGACTACAGTCTCCAGAGTCCTGGCTAAGTCACCCTATTGAAATGGCACCTTGAGAGAGTGGATATTATGACACAGGTAATATGCTCTTTAGTTCATTATTACAATTTTAACCTGCTGCCCAAGTAATGCCTGGTGGTCTGATGAGAGATCCAAACTTGAACCCTTAGTTGGGCACCAAATTCTGTCACTTCCCGAGAAGAGTAAGCCAGTAACAACTGTAGCCCAAGAGGTTCTGGGTTCCATCCCCACTCTAGAAATTAGCATATGTCTAGGCTGACACTCTAGTGCAACACTGAGGGAGTGTTGCACAGAAGTGCCGTCTTTCACTTGAGAGGCTTATCCTTTCAGGTTAATGTATAAGATCCCATAGCACGATTCAAAGGTGAGCAGGGGAGATGTACTGGTCAACATTTGTCTCTCAACCAACACCTAAATAAACAGATTCTCTGACCATTTATGTCATTGCTGTTTGTAGGAGTTTGCTATTTGCAATTTGGTTGCTACGTTTCCCTGCATCCCCTTCACTGGCTTCAGGAAATCCTGAAGTTGCGGAAGCTGTTATAGAAATACAAGGATTTTGTTAACATCTCTTGAGCAATGCCTTGATTCAAAAAAACAGCCATTGTGGATTCAAAAATACTTAAAATAACTCTCTGACTTATTTGAAAACCTTACAAATGTCACAACTCTTCGTTTGTTTGGGCTTTCAGAAGAACTTTGACAGAGTTCCACATGGATTCATGAAATAAGACTAAGGACCATGGGAATTGAGAACAGACTATGCGAATGCATAGAAATTGGCTCGACACATAGGAAACTAAGGGGATTTGACTGCTATGGTGCCAAGTTGTGGAGAGGGGGGTGATGTAGTGATGTGTTCAATATGTGACTATAAATATTCCCCTGCTCGCCCTCAACTGTACAATAGAATGTTGCATTTGCACATTTGTATATGACATTAGGTGAGGAGGCAGTTGTGTAGACAGGAGGAGGAACTGGACAGAGCAGTGGTGAGACTGCAGCTGGAGTACCATGTACCATTTTGGTCTCCTTACTTAAGGATGGGAATACTTGCATTGGAAACAGTTCAGAGAAACCTCACTCAACTGATTCCTGGGATGAAGGGTTGCGTATGAGGAAAGGTTGAGAGGTTCAATGATTTATGGCTACATCAATGCTCATTGGGGTTTAGCAGAATGAGAGGTGATCTTATTGAAACATATAAAGATTCTAAGGAGACTTGACAGGGTAGATACTGAGATGATATGTTGAATATGTTTAAATCACGGATAAATGGATTCCTGATCGGTAAGGGAATTAGGGGTTATAGGGATCAGGCGGGTAAGTGGAACTGATCCACTTCAGATCAGCCATGATCTTACTGAATGGCGGGGCATGCTCGAGGGGCTAGATGGCCTACTCCTGCTCCTATTTCTTATGTTCTTATTAGAGAGTTCAATATGTGGCTGTAACGTTAGAGTGGGAGAAAGTGGTTAGATTGATTGGCCATGGTAAATTGCCCCTTAGTGTCAGGGGGAGTAGCAGGGTAAATATGTCGGGTTATGGGGGGAGGGGCTGGGTGGGATTGTGGTCGATGCAGGCTCGATGGGCCAAATGGCCTCCTTCTGCACTGTAGAGATTCTATGATGTTTCCTCTTGTGGGGGAATCTAGAACTAGGAGGCACAGTTTAAAGGTAAGCAGTCTCCCATTTAAGAGAGCGATAAGGAGAAATTTCTTCCCACAAAAAAGGTCATGACGATGGTATAGGTTAATGTGGGCGAGCGCAAAATCATCCATGTGGATCTGAAAAAGAAAGGGGAGGGGGGGAGGGGAGGAAGAGGGAAGAAGGGAGGGAAGGAGGGAGATGGGAAGCGGGGGGGGAGTGGGGGAGAGAGAAGGAAAGCGGGAGGGGGGCGGGAGAAGGGAAGCAGGAGGGGGCGCGGAAGGGAAGCGGGAGGGGGAGGGAGAAGGGAAGAGGGAGGGGGAGGGAGAAGGGAAGCGGGGGGGGTAAGGAGGGAAGTAGTGGGGGAGAAGGAGGGGGGAGAAGGAGGGGGGAGAAGGAGGGGGGAGAAGGAGGGGGGGAAAGGAGGGGGGGGAAGGAGGGGGGGGAAGGAGGGGGGGGAAGGAGGGGGGGAAGGAGGGGGGGGAAGGAGGGGGGGGAAGGAGGGGGGGAAGGAGGGGGGGGGGAAGGAGGGGGGGGAAGGAGGGGGGGGAAGGAGGGGGGGGGAAGGAGGGGGGGAAGGAGGGGGGAAGGAGGGGGGGAAAGGAGGGGGGAGAAGGAGGGGGGGGAAGGAGGGGGGGGAAAGGAGGGGGGGGAAGGAGGGGGGAAAGGAGGGGGGGAAAGGAGGGGGGGAAAGGAGGGGGGGAAAGGAGGGGGGGAAAGGAGGGGGGAAAGGAGGGGGGAAAGGAGGGGGGGAAAGGAGGGGGGAAAGGAGGGGGGGAAAGGAGGGGGGGAAAGGAGGGGGGGAAAGGAGGGGGGGAAAGGAGGGGGGGAAAGGAGGGGGGGAAAGGAGGGGGGGAAAGGAGGGGGGGAAAGGAGGGGGGGAAAGGAGGGGGGGAAAGGAGGGGGGGAAAGGAGGGGGGGAAAGGAGGGGGGAAAGGAGGGGGGAAAGGAGAGGGGGGAAAGGAGGGGGGAAAGGAGGGGGGAAAGGAGGGGGGGAAAGGAGGGGGGAAAGGAGGGGGGGAAAGGAGGGGGGGAAAGGAGGGGGAGAAGGGGGGAAAGGGGGGAAGGAGGGGGGAAAGGAGGGGGGAAAGGAGGGGGGAAAGGAGGGGGGGAAAGGAGGGGGGAAAGGAGGGGGGGGAAGGAGGGGGGAAGGTGGGGGGGGAAGGAGTGGGGGAAAGGAGGGGGGGGAAAGGAGGGGGGAAAGGAGGGGGGGAAAGGAGGGGGGGGAAAGAAGGGGGGAAAGGAGGGGGGGGAAAGAAGGGGGGAATGGAGGGCGGGGAAAGGAGGGGGGGGAAGGAGGGGGGAAGGAGGGGGGGGGGGAAGGAGGTGGGGGAAGGAGGGGGGGAAGGAGGGGGGGAAGGAGGGGGGGGGGAAGGAGGGGGGGGGAAGGAGGGGGGGAAGGAGGGGGGGAAGGAGGGGGGGAAGGAGGGGGGGAAGGAGGGGGGGAAGGAGGGGGGAGAGGAGGGGGGAGACGGAGGGGGGGAGACGGAGGAATGTTTGTGGGGGGAAGGAGGGGGGGAAAGGAGGGGGGGAAAGGAGGGGGGGAAAGGAGGGGGGGAAAGGAGGGGGGGAAAGGAGGGGGGAAAGGAGGGGGGGAAAGGAGGGGGGAAAGGAGGGGGGAAAGGAGGGGGGGAAAGGAGGGGGGGGGGGAAGGAGGGGGGAGTGGGGAAGGAGGGGGGGAAGGAGGGGGGAGAAGGAGGGGGAGAAGGAGGGGGGAGAAGGAGGGGGGGAAAGGAGGGGGGGAAAGGAGGGGGGGAAAGGAGGGGGGGAAAGGAGGGGGGGAAAGGAGGGGGGGAAAGGAGGGGGAAAGGAGGGGGGAAAGGAGGGGGGGAAAGGAGGGGGGGAAAGGAGGGGGGAAAGGAGGGGGGGGAAGTGGGGGAAAGGAGGGGGGAAAGGAGGGGGGAAAG